>NC_048893.1:79026416-79037276 GCF_011077185.1 Oxyura jamaicensis | reverse complement strand
GAGAGGAGAGGAGAGGAGAGGAGAGGAGAGGAGAGGAGAGGAGAGGAGAGGAGAGGAGAGGAGAGGAGAGAGATCTCTCCTCTGATCCAACATAATCTTCTTGAGAAAAATATAATGCCATACTAAATCCAGAGTTCTTCCTTTTGGTAGCATTTGTGTGTGAGGGAGGCAATGGGCTTAAAAGAACTTCCCAGAGGTAGTTATAAATGATCTGCTGCCATACAGGGACAATGATGTTTGCCTTGGGTTGAGGACAGCTCATCTCCTTGTTCCGTCACTTCTCTGAGTCCAGCAAACAGAGGGAGTCTGTGCTATCACAGAGCAAACTCAGTGGCTGAGCAGGACTGGAGAAGCACAGGGTGAACAAGTGTATCAGAACTCACAGTGGTGCCATGCAAGAAACCTAGGCAAGGGCATAAAGTCTAGGGCATCAGGGTTTGCACTCCTTCACATGAGACACAGCCTAGGGCATCTCTGCCATAGGAGAGGACTACATCCTGTCTCATTCATGTTTCTCTGCAGGGGCAAAGCAAGAGAAGATGCAGCACAGTTATAAGGACCTCTGGGAAATGAGCAGATCATGGCCTGCTGAGCAGAATTTGAAAGAGAAGGGGAGCATCCCACATCCTCAGCAACAGATAGAGAATAAGAGCAGCCACCATGACAGGGTAGCAGACAGGAGACTCTGTGTGCTGCAGCACCTGAAGAAGAGGATGTGGGAGAATGCAGAGAAGTAAGGAAATGGTGGGGAGATCACAACAAGCAAGAAGGGCTTGTCTTGGGTTGTAGGTGGCAGATGATGATTTCTCTTCTCTCCCTTCCCTTTTCTCTTCTACTGTTGGTAGCTTACAGAGCACCAGGACTTCTCTGCTGCTGCTCCAGAAGCTGTCTGCAGGGGAGATGTGCGAACTGCCCCGATCGGCGGAGACGTCGAGAAGGAAGGCCAGCCAGCTGGCGACAGATCTCATCTGAAGACAGAGCAAATACATGCTGATGGATAATCAAAGTTTCCTTCAAATAATTCACTGTCAGAATAGTTAGGAGTACATCCTTCTCTGTGCCTGCAGAAACTATTGGAACTGCTGAATGCTCACATGAGGCAAGTGACTAAACCCTTAGGCCTTTGTTAATTCTCTTCTGGCTTTATTCATGTACAATACATTCTAAAATCATTCAAATTCTGCTGCAACAAAGACTGCATGAGAAATCTTGACTGGATCCAGTTTTAATTTGTGAATACAAATACTGACAGTTACTCTTTGGCCTCAAAGGAATGTAACTTTGAATAAAGGCTTGCCTGGAGTTAGCAAAGCACGATGAAGACTGAGCAGATTCAAGGCAAAATGAAGAGCTCTTTAGCTTTTTGGTAGTACAAAATCTACTCCCTAGTGTTTTTCATGGCATGCATACTGGATCCTGCATTGGATTAGAGCTCTCCCAAAATAAGCCCAGGGAAACTACTACCTACTGATTGGGGCTGGGAACTAAGTTAGCTTGAAGCTTGGAGACAGTGTTAGATGGCTACAGCTATTCATCAGTTTCCTCTTCTAGGTTAGCTTGTGCTGTCACTCACCTTGCATGACCTCGTTCTCTTTGCAGACAATGCGGGAGCACACCTCCTTGTTTATTATGTACATGCGCCGCACGCTGAGGCATCACCAGGAGCATGCCAAGGACAGCGGAGAAAGGCACAGGGACAAAAAGAAACCAAAAAGGGATATAGGCAATAAACATATATTCATGTTTATATTCATGATGAGGAGTCAAACCCTAAAGCTAGATGAGTTAATCTAGAACAAGACTGTTGTCAATAGAAAGGTAGCCTTCATTAAGACTTCATGATATGGACAAATAACTTACATAAGGATTACAATATTGGACACATAATAGCTTCTTAGTGCTCCACAGATAATCATTATTATGCTGTCTTAATTAATCACCTTAAAAGGCATCTCTGAGGATAGGATTAATCTCACCAACTAGTTTCCCAAAGGAAGCTCTAGTTTCAAAAGGAAACAACTGCTGAACTGGACATGACATTTCTGGAGAGCTTTTAGGGTTTCTCTTGGGGACTGCTGTTTTCTTACCTTGTAACACAAAGGTAGCTGATACACTGCTTCACAGGCTTGTGAACAGAGTACAGGCGTGTACAAGGGAACTGCTCTTCACGACAATCTGAGAACACACACACAGAGGTGAAATCCAGCATCACGGCAGGTATATGCATTCTGGCACACATATAGTTTCACTAGGTACTGTCCTCCAGACTTCTAGTGAAGTCCTCTAGGCTCCACTTTCCATCTCATGTGAGAGATGGGGATGTTTTAGAGAAGAAAATGAGGCAAATATTTCTGATCCCCTTGCCTCATAAGACAAAAGCAAGGGAGAGTAAAGCTAAGTGCAAAACAAGCCCACTGGGAATTCTCAACACTGAGACACAACATGTGAATTGTAGTTGTATGTTTCACATACATGTTTCTAATAGATCTACAATCTCACACTTTGGGTCACAAATTTCATTCCTTTCTTTTCTGGACAATCAACCCCGTAGCTATGATTTTTATTTTTATTTTTTTTTCCTTCTGAAACACCAGCTCTTGGCCACTCAGCAGGTCTGGTCTAGTTGTCTGCTACTTCCTCCCATCCTGGACATTCCACTAAGTGAAAGACTTCAGCTTCCACTACTGCCATCCTCCAGTACTCCTAACACAAGGAATAGAATGAAGTGAATTCTTCAGCAGGCCTCAGGAGATGAAGCTCACTGCTCAGACAGCATCTGCTGGGAGAGTTAGCAGGGTGGGTGAAAGGGAGACAGGGAGAAGGTGCAGGCAGCAAACTTAAATGTACCTGATGAAGCTGTTGTGGTTTCACTGTCAGACTGAACTGGAAGACAAAATTAGTGTGGTTTACCATGATTCCTTCCTAGACATCAGTTTATTCAAAACAAATACCTGGAAAGTTCTTTCAAAAGCCCTCCATTGTAACTTCTGATGTGGAAAAATCTTTTATTGTTACTAACATGAAACAAAACATTACTAACATGAAACAAAAGAAGGTACAAAACCAGTATGAATCTAGTGCCAGCTATCTGGCCAACAACAGTAAATCCATTCAAGCTTTACCATAAAGCATTACCACTTCTGTTCAAAATTACACTGTAAAGATTTATAATTCAAAAGGCTGAGTATATGTCACTGTAATTGCCATCTATCTAGACAAGTGAAGGAGCCTGTGACTGGCTCTTCTTACCATGACAAGGCAGCAGAAGATGGCTGGTTTTATTGTTCCCTCTTATAAACCAATCCATCTCTACCAAAGTAAAACACAGTAAATTTTGTTGTTTACCCAGTGACAAACTGTAAGGGAACTCAGAGGACTTGATAGGTGCAAGTCAAGTTTTCATCAATGGTAATAGAGGACTTCTACTTCTCCTGCCTACTTCACGTGCGGTAACATCATCCAGAAGCACAGACAAAACACAAGGATGTAGAGAGGAGTCTTCTGGACAACAGAGCTCCAGTTAGGGGCATTCAGGGAAGGAGGAATTCTGTGTGTGCAAGGAACAGGAGGAGGAGGGGGAAGGTGGAAACATTCAACTGTGAAGTGAGAATAAACTCACCAGGACTAAGAAGAACAGGTGGTGTTACAGCTGCAGCTGGAAAAAGAGAAGATGTTCTGAGAGATCTTAATTTGAGATTTCAGCCTCTTCCTCCCTCCCACAGTTCTGCCAATGGCTCATCACTACGATGTGTAGCCATTCCACATGCTGTTCACAGTATCACCACAATCCGACTTGTCAGGGTAACAGCAGGCTTCTCCTGTGAATATGCTGGGTTCCCTACAGTTGATGGGATGCTGTAGAGCAGAGATGGGACCCATGGTACACCTTCTATTAAGAGTTTCTTCTTGATCCCTCTACAGTAAGTGTTTTGAAACTGAAGTCTGCTGTCAAGGCTTCATGTTTATCTTTTTCAGGTTTAGATGTAGGTTAGCCACAGACACTTTCATATGGACGCAGAATGTTTTATTTATCCTCCTACAGACTGTCAGGTGTCATAGACCAAACACGAGACTCATTGGTTGCCTTCACCTACCACCACCCACCAAGAAGTCCATGCACCATGCGTACGTGACTGTGCTTCCACTTCACTCCTCCATGACAGCTGCTTGGATTGACCCACCATACTCTTACCAGCTGATGAGCAGAGTCACAGAGCAGAGGAGATACCATGGAACTGCTGTCCTGGAGAATCACACTCAAATGAGCTTTCCTACCCACAAGCCACACTTCCCAGCAGAAGCCAAGCACTGCTGCCTCTTCTTAGTTTTTTGAACAAGCGCGTGGCTCCCCGTACCACCTGACTAGATGTGTTCTCCTCCTCACTGACCTGCCTGGTCCCCTCGCACCTCTGAAGGGTGTGTTTGAGAGTCTGCCACAGCAGAAAGAAGCCATCACAGAGGTCAGTGGTACCAGATTTTAAATAGGACTCATAGGAAAAGCGGGGAGGCTCTGGACCTTTCCTCCATTACCCTCTGTGTGGCTGGCAGGATTAGTTTATCTTGTGAATGCATATACTTCCACCAGCCCACCGTCCTTCCCCTGGGGCTATCTCTACAGCATGGCCTGGCTTTCCAGAGAGGCATATTGCATGCTGTAAGTGCTTGTCTTGAATGTCCTCCATTTACTCTATCTTTCACGTTTTGCTGCCCCTCGGTGACATAGCTGCAGGCAGGGTAGGGAGGACAGTACCAGAAGAATATTTCTACCTCTCCATCCCTGCACTGTTCAGAGTTTGCTTTATTACTGTTTTTCCTCCTGAGCTCTCAAGCACGGCTGCTAGCTGTCAGCAGACATGCACGTAATTTTGTGTTGCAATGCTGCCACATTAACTAGTGACCCTGACCAATTTCTCCTCCATGTCATTTAATGTCTTCCTCCCTGCAGCTTACTCTGAAAGCTCAGGATGTGTGAGCTTCAGATGTCATGACTTCTTGCAGTGTGAGCAACTTCAGACAGCCCTGCGTACACAAGGTGAGAGTGGCATTTCCTTGGAGAACAGGTCATTAGCAACCCTAATTCACCTCCCTGCACGGAGCACAGAAAGGGCTCCCCAAGAGCTGTAAATGCTGGAAGAGCATGACTAGATGTCAAAGATGGGGAAGAGAGGTTTCTGAAAACAATGGGTAATTTCTGGGGCTATGTAAGTGGCATTAAAGGTGAACAAGGGGAAAGGAAGCCTGAAGTTGCCGCAAGGTAAAAACTTACCAGGTGTGCTGATGAAAGAGTCGGTGTGAACTTCACCTGGAAAAGAGAGAATGTCCTGAGAGAGATTGTCGTTACTTTCATGGTTCCTTACACAGCAAGCCATATCTAGCTTGAATTATCTTGGCTGCCATGATAGGCTCAGGTAATAGAGGGGTTCAATCCAGTATGTACATAAACATAGTAAACTCATCTCACCCTTATCCATTGCTCTCCCCAGTAGTTAAGCTGGAATTGGATTTCTTAGTGCACAGGTTGTACTAACCCTTACTGAACTCTGGGTTCATATTCTGACTTCTCACATGTGGCCACAGGTAGGCATCTTGACTGGAAGGAAAAACTTGTAAAACCAAAGCACTGGTGGTTCCTGCAGCAGCAGTACAGGCAGCTGGAGTACCCCGCATAGGAGGGACACATCTTCAGAAGCTAGGCTTGACTGCAAAAATTCACCAGCAGATAGGTTTCTTTGAAAGGCAACTGATGGCAAAGCTAAGGTAGGTGTGATGGAGGGATATAAAGTGTGAAGGAAAGGGGAGCTTGGTGAACATATCGTGGTCTGGCTTCCGAATAGCTTTCTGGGAAGCCTCAGATGTTGCACATGACAGGATTATACCTGGGAGATGTCTGAAGTCTGAGCCAGTGACTTCAGTTTGAAGAAAAGGCAAGCTCTTGTGGTTCCTCTGATGGCTGAAGCATGATACAAACATGTATTTATTCTATCTTATCATGTCACAGAAATGGAAAAAGTAAGAGCCAGAGGGATAAAGCAATTTACCCAACAAAACACACTCATTATGAGGACCTGTTAGTATTAGGTCAGAGGTTGGACTAGGTGATCTTGGAAGTCTCTTCCAACCTAGATGATTCTGTGATTCTGTGATCAGCCAATATCCTTTCTTAGTGCCCCTCACTGTTAAAGCACCACATCACTTGTGCACCTTTTTGCTCAGATTTTTCCTGAGCAGTTGCAAAGGTCCCCTAGCTTCCCAGTGCTCAAGAAATATGACTTCTGATGGATCTCCCACAGCCTGACTGCAAACATAGCTTCATGCAAAGCGTTTAGCACCCCAGCACTAGTGAATTTTTTGTAAAGAACACGCAACACTTAGCAGATTGTCTTAGAAGCCTTGTTTAATCTTCACATCAAAGGCAAAGAAACAAAGAATAGTGTTTGCAATTAAACAGGCTGTTAACTATGTAGGACAACTAGGTGACATGAGCCTCTAGCACGCGACATGCCTGTGCTACTCACCAGTTACACTGTCCGGTTCTTGCCCATTGACGGCCCACGGAAACCAGTCTGCAAGGAGAGAAGACAGGAGAGTGAGGAAAGGACACAGAGAGAGATTTCTGTAGGCTCAAGGCTTTGTGAATTTTTTTGAGATTCTTGTTTGTCCAGGAGACAACACTGCCCTCTGCTGAAGGGAGAAACACTCTCCTCTCTGCCTCAGCCTCTGCTGCTGGCTGGGTTTCCTCTACAAAAACTTTTGGATACAGTGAGTCCTGATTCTGTCTCTGCTGCTTCCATCAGGGCTGAAGGCTGAGCACAGGAACCTCCAGATCTACCAGACTTTGCACTTCTGCAACACTCTTTGGTGCATTTTGAAAAGAAATTGCACCTTGCCTTCCCACTCTGGAGGTTGGTCAAAATCCCTGTCTGCATTTTAGAGAAGGAGGAAACTGAATCATGGAAATTATTTGCTTGGAGTCACAAGAGTGAGTTGTTGGCACAGTAAGCAACGGATTGCGGGTCTTGTAGCTCCTTAAGCAAATAATTATGTGGTCCATCATCCCCCCTGGGTATGGAGCACAGAGTGGAAGATCTTTTCCCTCTCAGCCCCTGCGAGAATTGGAGAGGGAGAATGAAGGCTTGGCTGTGCATGCCGTGTGGCAGAGGAGAAATTGAAACTGAAGTAGACTGTTCATTTGTCCAAACATAAACGGTGAGAGAGCTGCTTCCTCCAGTAGCCAGGAATAGGAAAATATTTCCTGCTAGCCACAGAGGAGGGAAATGTCTGCATAATTGGGGGTGGGTTGAAGGAAAGAGTTGGCAGGGAAAAAAACAACAGTGATCTGAGGCACTGCAGGGATGTGTGCAGGACCAGCCAAGCACAGTACACCCTGCTATATTTTATTAACTCAGCCTTCAGCTTAATGGGAGCACTGCATGTGTAAAAAGACTATCTGGTCTGGAGCTTTAGTCTTAGTCCTTGCTCATTCCAAGAGCTGTTACTTGCAGGCTGCAAAAGGACTCTTGGGGCCTCTATTTAATCCTACTCTGTGGCATTACAGGACCCTGCTATTCCTTTCCACAGCCAGCTGCCAGCAAGGGCTCAGCTGCTGGCTGTTGACCCAGGGAGAGTCAGACATGTATAATAACTTACGTACACACTGTAGTGGAGCCCAAAACTTTTTTCCTGTTCTGGCTAGTTTCATAATGGTTATAAGCAGAGGCAAAAAAAAATAATCTTTACTTTCTTAATTGTTCCTGATACAAAAGGAAGAATTCTAATTCTGACATAAACCCAACCATTTTAACACTGAAAAGTCAGCTTTTACTACTTTTTTTTTTTTTTTTTCAGATTTTCAATCACTTCAATTTCTGTTTGTTCAGGTACCAATTCATATGCTTTATTAATGCTTGGATTTTGATATCCAAGTTGCAGTAAATTCATCCTTGAAGTCTGAGAAAACTGCAACCCTAACTCACCAAATCTGTAGCTGACCCCAAAACAAAAATGACGAGACACCAGATGGTAATTCCTGCTAATTTCCAAGTTAAATATAATTAACAGAAATTCTAAAGCAAGATACACAGAAGTAAGAAGCCTTCCTTTAAGGCCTCCTTTCATGTATCATAAAAAACAGCCTTTTTTTTTTCTACCTTTAACTTTGTAAGCCACCTACAAGTCCAGCTCTTGGATGCCTTTCCACCCTGCTTCACAGTAACACACGACACCCTCTTTGTGAGAAATACTGTGCATGCTTACAGGAGAAAAAAAAAAAAAAAGTACTATTGGGAACAAAACCAGTCTTCAGATAAATCCCAGATCCAAACAATGACCAAACAACAATGTAATAGGTGCAGTCACCTTTCTGCCATATATTCTTTCTGTGACGAAAGTCTCTTCACTCACTGGAATTAAACTTCTTTTGCTGTCTGTCCTGTGTCTTCTGACTCTAATGGCTGATGCTGACCCCCTTCCCATCCCCTCACAAAGTTGATCCTGCCAGGATTTTTGCCAAAGAAACTCCAAGCAAAGACACAAAGCAACAAAACAGAACAGCAACAAAAGTAGAGAGTGGTTTAAACTTTGGAGGTTAGGCTTGTTGAAACAACAACACTAAGAAGGACAAAACTGTCTGGAAACCAAGGAGCCTGGGGGGGGAGGGAGTGGGGAGGGGGCTCCAGCAGGAACCGCTAGAGACAGCAAGTGTTTCACAACATTTTACATTTTGTGGAGCACTGGGAAATGCTCTGCAGATCATGCAGACAGAGGTAGTCAGCCATGTGAAGTACAGCACAATCTATAGCAAGCAAAAACACTAGCTAACCCTCTTTCTAAACTCTGAACCTGGCTGTTTTGCTTACCCAAACATCCTCACAGTGCAAGTGTTGGACCTCTGCCCTGTGACTCCAGCTATTTACTGAATAGTTGACACATGCAGGTACCAATCCCAAGTTGCCAAATTTTTCGTTATAACCCTATATCTACCTCGCCTTTCCTGTTCAGTCCTTTCCCCTTCACCACCCATCTACATGCCTCTGTCTTTATCCTGAGATCATTGGCACATTAAGCTGCTGTAGGATACCCCACGAGGCCAGGGTGGAGAAGAAATCCTCCCCATGGAGTACAGACTCACCGGCTGGGGATAAGAAGAAAGCTAAGAGACACAACAGCGTACAGGCTCCAGAGGTCTTCATCCCTGTGGACAGGAGGAGAAGAAAGTTCAGTTAGGAGTGGTGATACTCTGCCCTGTAGCCCAGAAACTGCTTGCTGCCTCCATTTCCTTGTCCATTTGCCACCCATTTGTTCTTTCCAGCCTTTCTCCCACCTGTCTCCCTCCTAACCTGCCTGCTTTCCAGATGTTTCTGAAACATTTTGGGCTCAACATGTATTTCCATCTGCCTTCTTTCTCTTTCCACCTCCTTTCAGTCTCCATCCCTTTTTTCACCCAGGTGGCTAAGCCCCCCTCCACACACAACTCCAGCAGGCAAAGAAGAGTTACCTTGTTATCTCCCTCCTCTCTTCTACTTTCACATTGTTTTAAAGGGTGCTGAGAGAACAGATAAGATTCCCATCACTTACTGTTGCCCTCGGTCTCCACTTGTTTCAGCAGCAGACGCTCTGCCTTTCCCCTTCAGCGGTTCCCCCCACTTTGGCTACTGGGTAAATCACATGCAGCCACACCCAGAACATGCTCTACTTTGGGTTGTCTTCAAAATACAATTTTGGGAAGAAAAAAAAAAGGAAGAAAAGAAAGAAAAAGAAGCCAGGGGGACGTTGGGACGTGGTGTCATCATGCTGCTGGAATGAGGTGGGGGGGGGGGGAGCAAAGAGAAGCAGCCCACACCCTCATTCCAGAGTTTATTGTACTCCAAAGGGAGACTGCTCCTCCCATTCCCCCAGGATGGCCCAGCATCAGGAACGGATTCTTGTGTCGACATTACACATTTTGCTTCGCCCTCCTACACAGTGCCCCTGCTCTCCCTCCTCTCCTCTGCATCGAGCCGTTTTCCCATTTGCTGCCCGTTTCTACCCCATTCCCGCAGTCCTCTGTTCTTGCCGCTTCCCTGCCCCTCTCCCGCAGGCTGACAAGCTGCAGATCCCCATTCTATGTTTTCCTAAACAACACGGCCGTCTCTCCACGCTGTCAGGACTGCCCCTAGCCTCCCCCTGTTCCCCGGGATGACAGCGTTCCCGGCAGGCAGCCCCCATCCAGCCTGCGCTGCGAGTGATGCTGTGCAGGAGGAATCTGAAACCGCCCGGCCAGCAGCACCCGGTGCCAGACAGCCGGGCAGGGGCAGGGGCAGGGGCAGGGGCAGGGGCAGGGGCGGGGGGGGGGGCGCAAGTCCCGGGCCGGGAGCGGGGAGCGGGAGGGTCCCGCCGGCGCCACGAGGCCCTGCGGCGCGAAAAAAGGGGCTGGACGGCAGCCAATCAGCAGACAGAAAGCGTGATGACGTCACTCCTCGCCGGGGATGGGGAGAACAGAATTGCCCCATCCCAATACCCGGCAGTGGGAAGGGGATGTGGGAGGGGTGGGGATGGGGTGGGGATGGGGATGGGATGGGGATGGGATGGGATGGGGATGGGATGGGGTGGGATGGGATGGGATGGGATGGGATGGGATGGGATGGGATGGGATGGGATGGGATGGGATGGGATGGTGTGGTGGTTTTACTGTGCTAGGCAGTTGAACACCACAACCGCTCTCTCATTACCCCCCCTCAGATGAGGAGGGGAAGAAGTAAAGGAAAGAACAACTCACGGGTTGAGATAAGGATGATTTAATCAAAGAGAAATATATATATATATATATAATACATATGATGGGGATGGGGATGGGGATGGGGATGGGATCGGGATGGGGATGGG
>NC_048893.1:79018558-79026316 GCF_011077185.1 Oxyura jamaicensis | reverse complement strand
GGGATGGGAATGGGATTGGGACCTGGAGGGGAATGGGATTGGGACCTGGATGTGGATGGGATTGGTATACTATGGGATGGGGATAGAATGTGTATGGGATCGGGATTGGGATCAGATGGGGATAGGATGTGGGTGGGGATGGGATGGGGATGGGATCGTGATGGGGATGGGGATGGCAACATGGATGGGGAATGTGATGGTATCGGGATGGGATGGGCCTGGGCTTGAGGATAGGATGGTATGGGGCTTAGTCCATTCTGGGATCATGTGCAGTGGGACGGGAAGTAGTGTCACTGCCATTCTGGCCAGTCTGAAAAGGGTAGGGAGCAGGGAAATTGTGTGCAGAAGAGGAAAAGTAGCAAAATGGGAGGGACACATTCAAACTGAGAAAGGAAACAGGAGGAAGGTGATTTGAACGTCATTGGTGCCATCCTTCCAGATCCCTTGTTTTGCTGTGCCTCCAAGCACCCTATCTTTATGAACAAAGAGGGGGAAAGGCCATTAATCTGACTGGAGGACACGCTCTATCCCAACTCTTCCT
This sequence comes from Oxyura jamaicensis, assembly GCF_011077185.1. Lineage (NCBI taxonomy): Eukaryota > Metazoa > Chordata > Aves > Anseriformes > Anatidae > Oxyura > Oxyura jamaicensis. The sequence goes on along the minus strand of NC_048893.1, from coordinate 79,025,775 downwards.
CCAACAGCCCTAGCAAATCCTGCCTCCTGCTGCATTCTCAAGCAAGGAGATGTCCCAGGCTTCCCCCCTCTACAGCAATGCAAGTCAGAAACCTTGTAGGGGAAAACTGTGTCCTGTAAGTCTTACCCCAGTAGCTAGGTAACCCTCTCTTGTTCTCAACGAATGGCAAACTATAAATAAAATCCCATAATAACTTGTGCACTGTTATTAAGGAAATCCTCACTATCTGCCATGAAGGACCCAAAGAGTGTTATCTGCATGCAACAGAACAGAAGCCAGCACTTCTTACCTAACATCAACAGCAGCTGAGCATTGCTCATGGCAGAGCTCATGAGAACAGACAGAATGGCTACTCATTATTTCTGGTCCTCCCAAGACTCGGAGGTAAAGCACCAGTGATAGGCAGTAACAGGAGACTGATAGAGGGAATGGGGAAAGCTGGGCATTTCCATGCTCTCCAGGGCAGCATTTTGGACTGAAGGACCATCACTGTTTCAGTGGAGATAGATACCACCCGTCCTACTTTCAAGGACTGGCCAAAACTCAGTCCACTGGAGATGCTCAAAAGGTGATTAAACAGCCCAAAGAAACTGGTAGAGGCTACAAGTACTCCTTGGTTTGATGAATCCTCTCACATCCTTGGCTTTTTCTGCATGACCATATAGGAGCTGGTTTAGGCTATATCTTTCCACACAGATTTTTTGTTTTTATTTTTTCATTTTCTTATCTTTGTGCCTCTGTGCTTTAATTCAAGCCATGGATAACTAAAATATCTATGCAGATTAAGACCTCGTGAGGTCTGAAACACATTTATTTGAAAACTTCCATTGATGCTGTATGTTGTGGTCTGGCAATGTTATTGATCTATCACTATCTACCACAGACAGTAGGATTCAACTCTGATCCTAAACAAGGTTTCTTCAGATTACTTTTGATTTTTAACTCCTTTTTTTCAGACTGGGAGACTGTGTCCTTCCCAGGATTTATGCCAGCAGCACCCCTCCATCTGGGGAGCTTGGTGCAGATGGGCGGATGCTCTTGGTGGTGGAATCGCTGGCTGGAAGCAGTTCAGTATTTTATACACCAGGCAAACCTCAGTGAAGTAAATGGAGATATTCTGCTGCTCCTGCTCGCTGCGGACACCGGAGGGAGCTGCAGCTCACAGGCAGTGGAAGCTCCGTTTCTTTCCTCTCGCAGTCCAAGCACATTCTTGAAGAGAAGGGGCTCCGTGTCTGCAGGCCCTGACCTGGTATGAAGGCTCTCCTTTTAGCTGTCCTGTTTATCAGGGTATTGGATCCATAACTCTTTAACCGTTTAGATTTAGGGGAAGGGAAATAATCTTGTTATTTTCCCCCCACCCCCGTCTCACAGTATTCACAAAGATGGCTGGACAGTCCTCCCTGATGGTAGATATGAATAATTAACATTATTCTTTACCTTCCCTTCTCATCTATTTTACTACCTTCTGCTTTGCACGTAGTTGTCCTTCTCCAGCAGAGGGTACTTTGGGGACATCTGCAGTGATCCAGCAGATGACTCAAGGTAAAGCACTCTTCCCTCTGAAAAGTCAGGTATCAGTGCCACGGTACGGTGTGAAGGAGAACTTTGCCGCAGTAAATAGCGTGGGTGACTCATGAAGGAAACGCGTCCACCTTCATGCAGATATTCCCTAAGCTGCACTGACCCCTGTGCCTGTCGGTGTTTACCTAAGATGAAATGCAGCGGCAGTGATTCAGCAAGAAGTTCTCTTCCTTCCAAGCACTTGGTACTGATCTCCTTATGTTACCAGGGATGCTATAGCAATAGTAGTATGATATTTTGGATGAGACACAAAATCAGCTTTTTCAGAAATGGAAATTTCCTGGTGTATTTCACCCCAGAGATTACTGCATCTCAGCAGAAAGGTGTTTGTCATTTGGAAAGGTCCTGGAGAGGCATTTAAATGCCAGCTATTTTCTTTCTGTCTTGCTCTCTGTCTCCCTGGCCTTCTCATATCCCCACAGTAACAGGGCGTGAAGTTACATTTGAGCGATAAGAAATTAATAAACTGCTGTAAGATGTTTGAATGCACCACTTCAATAATGTAGTACCAGGTGGTCATGTGAATTGGGGCTGGTGAAATGAGTTTTCCTGGGATGCACACTGATGACTTCTCATTGCTGATGGGCTCCGTACCTGCAGTTGTTCAACTGTTGTAGCCAAGGTCATCAGTGGGAAGGGGCATGAGCTCAAAGCCTGATCCATCTGTGCCCAGATTTAAGGGATTCAGGTCTGACTTTGTATACAGTTCACTGTAGAAGGGGGAACCCTGTAAAGTATAGGAGCCTGGATACAATCCACGTCTTGTTGACTAATGGTCACATTTTTGCTGTTCATCTACAAGAATAAGGAATTTTTCACCCATTTATTTCCAAATCAGCAGGCTTACCTCACAGTGTCTTGCGGTCACAGAAACCCCTAAGGGAGACCATGGAACTAATTAACATACGCTCAGCTCCTTCAAATCAGTTCAACAATTGTGAAGAATTGAGCATAAGAACAGGCAATTAGTGAAATCTTTGATGTTTAGTTGGTGATTTGGCCATGGGATTCAGGATTCTCCTGGCCAAGAAACCTGCAGTGAGTTGTCAGGATCTTCCTTCTTCCCTTGCTGTGCTTCAGGAAGGGAAGAGCTTCTCTGCCCTTTCTGTAGCTTATGCTACCAGAAACACCCTTCCTTTCTGGTCCCTTATACTGTCCCAGGGACAATTTTTCCTGGCTATTTCACATGTCCCTTGGGCACTCCCCTTCCTAGGTGAACACAAATGTGGCTTCCCTCGGTGCCCTTTCTCCAGGACTTTTCTCCCAGGGAGACAGATAACACTTCAAGCTTATCAGATATATAAATCTCTCTTGTAAGACTAGTTCTGTGTCCAGATAGACTTTGGACCAAATAAAAATGCCATCTTTAATTAAACCAGAGCCAGCTTTAAGTGCAGATGTGCTATGGCCACAAAATAAATTCCAATAGCAGTTTAAGACATGACTGATTCCTCCTCCAAGTCTCCCATCTCTTCTGGACTTCACAAGCCCTGGAATAAAGTTAGCAGGATTAATCCTCCATCAGCGAGCAGTAAACAGAACTGGCTAAAGAAGTCACTGCTCCAGGGTGCCTAATCATGCCTTGCCCACAACCAGCTCCTTCTGAAACTTCAGGAGGAAAGGACCTTCTCTTGAAATGCAGTTTGTCTCCGTAACTGTTCCTGCAAACTGACACGGATGTCCATTCCGGACTTCAGGCTGTAAGTGGAGTCATTACAATTCTGCTCAACTGGTCTGAATACTGCTGTTGCAAAAATGTGGCTTCTGGCTGTGAGTGAGGAAGGCATGAGGAGGCAGGGATGTCTTAAACATACCTGGGAAGTTCACCAGAGCTGGTCTGGTGGAGAGCAAGTCACTTCTGAGCTTTCCCATCACTACTTCAGGTCTTAGTTGTGGCTCAGACTTTTGTATTTTTATATTGTCTTATAGCAGTCCTCTAAGATGGAACAGATTTAGGCAGTTTTACTTCCCCCAGCAGTCCAAAACTGGGAGCTGTGCCCCCTTCCCAGCCCTCTCCCCAAGCAAATCAGCTTCAGAAATTGCAGTCTCAACAAGCCACTCTGTCGTTCAAATGCTGTGGTGCTGAGGAGTGCCCTGTTATGGGATCCCCACACAGCCTCGTGTTCCAGTAGTGAGGGTTCAGGGAAGCACGGGCTACTATACGATGTGATGAAATCAGGACAGCTGTCAATGCCCAAATCAGACACACCCCTTCAGTTTAAAATTAAAAAAAAAATAATAAAAAATGATACCACTATAAGCTTTTAAACTTAATCAGGGAAGGGGGCAAAATGGCAATTTGCTTTAAATTCTGTAACATATGCAAACTGTTGAAGCCCTCAGTGTCAGCAATGACAGCACTTACCCTGTTTCTGAAGGATGCAAGAAAGGAGAAGAGCAATTGTACCAAGTAGGAGAAATGCAAATGAAGCTATATGTCAGCAGAGAAATTGATTTTATATTGAATTTATATTGTGTGAAAAATTAGGAAGTACCACCTTTCAGGTTTTTATCCCTCCATTTTCTATCCTTTCACAGGGACCTTAAAGGCTGACTTATCTTTTAAATCCTCAGTTATGTTTTACTTTGCAATTGACATCAGAGGAATTTGAACAAACAAAGATTTTAGGCATTACTGCAACTCCGCTAACATAAATCGCCGTGTCTCCTGTACGTACATCTGGCTTTGACCAGATTACTTCAATTTTTTTCTGTCCTTCCCCATGTGTAGTCACTATTCAGATTTGATAGCAGACTGAAACCAAGGCAAATGGTGTTAATGAAAATCTGTCCCAATGTGATATGTATGCATTTAAAGGGCCTGCGCTGATTTAGCTAATCTCGGTTTTACAGAGATGAAAACAGCACCGAAAGTAAGCCATTCTGCACCAACGTAAACAACACTTCTACAAAATGCCTGTTAAATGGGGAGCAACACTGGTGGCTAAAAAAACCACCACTGCTTTGATATTACTCTAATCATTTCTTGCTTTTATTCATTGATGCAGGTGCCCTGATATGTATCTTTTTATGAAAAATAATTCAACTCATTATTTCCTCATTTGTAATTGTTCTTAGAATAAAAATGCATTGGAATTTCATTTGCATGCAGCTGTAGAGAATATTTGCATTCAAATCAAAACAGGCTGGGTTTGCTTGTTGAAGTATCTAAATGCTATTTCTCCATATCAGCCTACCCTGTTTAACAAGCCTTTGGCTATTTGGCTTCTGTTCTGTTTCCTTGCCTGCCATCTTGGGCATTCTCTCAAATTTCACTCATTTTCCCCCCGACATTCTCTCTCTCCCTACCCCACCCCATCTTTTTTTTCTCTCCCTTTTAATCTCCATATTTCTTCCTGTGTTTCTCTCGTCTTCTGACTCTGTCCTTTTTCCCCCCTCTTTCTGCTCTTTCCCCTGTGCTCCTTTTCTCCCAGTTTCTCTTTCTGGTTAAACTGTCTTGACTCTGGCTTTCTCTCTGTCTCCCTGGTTTCCTTTCAGCCACCTTCACTGGAATGTTGGCAGAAACGCTTTTTTTTTTTTTTTTTCTTTGAAAACAAAGAGCCTAAATGAATAAATAAAATAGCTGGAAGCAGACAGGAGGCTTCGGTTCCAGAAGAGTCTGTGCGTATTCCGAGGGCTTCTCTTACTCAGCAAAGAGGGCTGCTCTCCCTGCCCACCCCCAGCCCCGCGCGGAGCCCTGGGCTGGGAGTGATGGATTGCACTGCAGTGAGGGCTGGGAGCACTGCAGGGGAGAGCAGGGGGAGGATGGGGAAGGGAGGAGACACGCTGCCAGCGTCAGGACGGGAAGGATGTAGCTGGGGGCTGATCGAGAGAGGGGAGGGGGAGTCGAGGATGGGGAAGGGGGGCACGCCTGGGAGGGCGTGTGCTTCTGCAGGCTGCACCGTTCTGCATCGGGCTGAGCAGCCCCGAAAGCTTTCGCCAAAGATGGCAAAAGGCAGCACGGGCAAGGCTGTGGCAGGGCACCGGGGGAGACAGGCAGAAAACGGGAAAGCGACGGGAAAAGGGAGGAGGGGGAGAAAGTCAGAGAGAAAGTGAGGCGTTGGTCGTACAGCAAGGATCAAAGAACACCACTCTTACAATTCTTTGGAGCTGTGGCAGGGGAGTCAGCGTTGGAGACGTAGAAACATTTAAAAGGTCAGGCAAGGAGCATGGCAAACCTTACTGACACCCATTTTCATGGTGCTCTGAAGGGTGATAACGAGGGTGACCTTTGGACAGCAGCGAGGCACATCAGTACCTCTGAAGCTGCTGGTGACGGTACGCGTGCTGGCAGCCCCTGGCTGCAGCTTTGCTGCCTTGTGGATGTTGGCAAGGAGGGTGTGCCCTTCTTCTGGGGCACTGCGAGAAACAGCCGACCTCCTCCCCGCAGCACCAGCTACAAGCGCTGGAACATCAGCTGTTGTTGCCTCTCGTGCTTCTCTTCTTCCTCATTTTTTCTCTGTGCTTCTCCATCTGTTCCTTTCTCATTGGCCAGATTTTTCTCCGCTCTGCTCCCCCCCAGCCTTCCTTCTCCTCTCGGTATCTTTCCCTCGCTCCCCCCCCTCCTTTTGCAGACCCCCAGCTCCCTCCTGGTTCCGTGTCAGGGCAGCCTGGGAAGCCAGCAGAGGTCTGTCCCCCCCGTAACTTCTCGGAGAGACCCCTCCTCAACACCAAGCCCTCTGTGCTGGCTCCCCACCCCGCTCCCCCCGGCATGGCGCTGCACCAGCTGCAGCTTCCAGCGCCGCTGACCTAGTTCTGGCCTCCCCGCAGGGCCCTCCGCTGCCCTGCCCTCTCCTCAGCACCTGGGCCGGCTGCAGGAGGAGCCGAGGGGAAGGGGCACCGGGTGAAGCAGAGAAAGTGGCCTATGCGAGAGGGGGAAGTCTGAAAAACGGGCTCCCGAGAGCTTTCTCGTCAGTTCTGGATGCGGAATTGCTGGGCACAGAAGGAAACCACACACACAAAAATGGCTGGGAGAAACTGCAAGGTCTTTAGCTCGCGGGGCAGATGTTTATCAATCTCAATGCAGCAAAGTGCCTGCGAGGTACAGCCACCCTGTGGTTGCATCACATCCTTCCCAACAGGCACTGAAATCCTAAGTCATCGCTGCAACAGCATTCATCAAAGGACAATGGGGAAAGAGACAGAAAAGGGCAGAGCAGCCGTGGAAAAAAAGGGAAAGGAATTGGAAACAAAACAAAAGGAGACAGAAGAGGGAGAGCAACTTTTTCAGGCTGGTCAAGGAAAAACTGAGAAACAGCTGGGGAAAAGGAGCTGGCAGATGGATAGGAGAGGCAGAGGGGAGACGCAGAGAGGAGGAAGCATTTTCCTGCCGAACTATCGGTTCCCTCGGAGGCCACCTTTTCCCCTTTGTCCAGCTCCTCAGCACTGCTTCGTGTCTATTCTCTGTGCAGCTACAACACAGCGCAGAGACACTCCTCTCTTCTGGAGCTGGGAGCTGCTGGTTACGCACCAGGGCTTGAAGCCTACCAGCTGCTGCTCATCTCCCCCTTTGTTTCTGCTTGTAACTCTGCCTGCCTGCGCTTCTTTGTGTCTTCCTGCTCCCAAACTGTGCCCGGAATGAGGGCAGCAGAAGCCTCTGACCTTCTCCGCAGTCACCTATTCAATCAGATACGCGC
>NC_048893.1:78965817-79018458 GCF_011077185.1 Oxyura jamaicensis | reverse complement strand
GGGCGGGCACCGCCGCCGGTTCCAGCCGGCTGCTGGCCGTGCCGCCCGCCCCTCAGCGCCGCGCCCGGGCGCCTCTGCGCATGCGCCCCCCGCCTGGCGGGCTGGGGCGGGCGGTGCACGTGCGGGCTCGAGGGCGCGGGGCTGCGGCTGGCGGCCGCCATTTTGCGGTGCCCCCTGGCCGCGCGACAGGGCTGAGGCGCGGTGGGGCACTTCGCGCCCGGTGAGTTACGTGAGTCACGGCGTAAAGAGCCGGGTGTGCTGTGTGGCATGTGGTGGCCTCATGGTTACGGCCTCCAGAAACGAGCCCGGTGCTGCTGGTTGAAACCAGGGACGTGTGTGGTGCGGGGTTGAAATGGTTTTAGGGTGAGGTAGGTGAGACCCAGAGCTTGCTGCAAACCCTGTTAGCCGGGTTAACCCGTTTCTCTTCGCAGTAATTTCTTAGTTTCCTGCCATCTTAGAGTAGTTTGTTCAGAACAAAAATCAGCAAAGTAGTCAGAACCAAAAAGAAACTGAGGTAGCACAAAATTCAAAGTGATTCTGCACAAGTTTGTGTAGTCCTCATTTTACACAGTGTGAAACAAGAACAATATGGCCATTTTCTCACTGAAACATAATGCAGATTTTATTTTCCCTCCATGGGAACATCTGTGTTCATGTGTGAAGCCAAGCATTCATGTGTGAACAAAGGCATTTATTTACCTTGCCATATATTTTTGTTATTTAGGCATCCAAGTGGGAAGCAGAAGCATCACGATAAGACTTAGTTGAGCAAATACATAGCTATTGCAGACACATCACGCAGGCCGAAGAAAATTGGTATAAATGTTAGGCTTACCAGCATTTGCAGGCTGGACTTCCCACCATTTCCCTCATTGGAATCTGATATACCCAAACAGAGACAGTATATGGAACTTTCTGGTGTCAGTAATGGATTAATGACCTTCAGACTTGTGCTTCAGAACTAATCGGCTGGTTTGCATTTTTAGTGATCTCAGTGACAAAAGATGTTTCATGGAATCAACCGTGAAATCAGATTTAGCATACATTAAAGCTTTGGACTAGTCCTTACGTTATCCATTTCAGAGTGCATGGGAAACATTGCAAAAGAGTCCCAGGAATGCTTGGTGTTCAGAGGCACCCATTTGTCGCTTATACTACAATTATATTTCTTTCCTGAAGGGTGAAACTAGGTAGTAGTCTTCGAGACCACTGACACGGAGGGCACGAGCAAATATTCTTCCATTGTCAAATAGTGAGAATTTTGTCCTAAGAATAGGTGAATAAGTGACAGGAGAGACCTCACCTTCACTGACAAAAAAAGGTCTTGTATTGTTTTAGGGGAGTATAATATCTACATCCAACTCAGCTGCAGTAACAATACTTTAGAAATAACTCATAAAATTCTTCAGCTGTGGGCACATCCTGAGTAGTGTGTTGGTGCTTTCTTCTGCTCCACCCTTTTAAGAAATAGCGAAAGAATTTCAGGACTCCCTCCAAAATTACTTAAGTTGCTGGATGACGGGAAATTATTCTAAAGAGGTGCTATCCAACCTGCTCTTTTAACTGATGCCATGAAACTCAAAGTCTGTTTGTGCCTGAGTTTAATGTACTAGAACTCCGTCAGCTCAAGAAAAAGTAATGAAAGTGATCCAAAGCTACATTTTGCATGCAAGAGAGCAGAGAAGACATATAGTAGTTGATGGGATAAATTGTTACTAATAATCATAAGACCCAGCTGAAATGCCTCAGTTTGAGACATAGATCATATGTGTTACTGTCACCAAGCTGCGTGTCTTTCCTCTACTTGCGGAATGACTTTCACTCAGATGTCTTATATCCAAACACATACACGTGCCCCAAAATCTACATTGCAGAATTTCCCAGCCATGTGCTTCTCTTTCCAAAAACCGTTATCCATGTTTGGGATGCGGAGGCACCTGCCTTAAAGCTTGTCTACTTACGGAAATGTAAAAGAAAAATAAGTGCTATACATTTGTTACGTATCGCTGTAGTTATAGCCATGTACATCCTAAATTCTCTTTCCTCTTTGCTGTCTTTAAAGCAGCATACATTAATCCAGAGGAATTACTCTGAAATAAATATATCTGCTAAATGATGTGCTGTGGTTACACATTCCTTCAGCAGTGTAGTGATACCACACTAATTTTCCATTAGTGAATTCCCTATGTAAACAAACCCGTGCACCTCACAACACGAAATCAGAGCTTTTAGAAGTGTGAACGTGATGCATGTGTGAACTCTGTTCCAGAAGGCTTAGAATAAAGTAATTCTGCCATTATCATATTGTTTTGTCAATGTCACACTGACAAAAATATTGTCCAGCGTTTTGGTGGCTATTTCTTTATGCATTTATTTACCCCACGAGGAGCTGCATACAGTTACCTCCTGCTCTCAAGTTTTACTTTTCATTGGCATTTAAACAAGTGCTAGTGTGTTTTTCTCTATGCTGTTGTACAGAGTCAGGCAGATGGGAACCTGGAATCCAGAAGTGGTATCTGGCTTGCAGCCATGCACTAATACGGAGCCAGAAGTATTGGCAAACGACATAAGCAGACAGGCAGGCAGTGCTTCGGATGGTGTCTGAGTAAATGGGAATCTTGGCCACTGTCGTCATCTGTGAGGTAGCCCTTTCCATGCAAACTCATTAGGGAAAATGTTTTCAGAAGAGCTGCCTGAATCACATTTGAAGTTCAGCGAGCAGAAGAACCCAGACGTTTGCAGAACCAAAGAAACAAAACTACATGGGCTTTGGTAAGGTCGGACTTGGAAATGCTGAGTGATGTTTGCATGCGTATTTTAACCTTCAGCTGTAATTTTGCAGAAGGAATAGCGAAGTAGGAATATATGGTGCTATGGTACATCATTCTGCAGTATGAATGAATAAACATTGCAGCAGCCTTTTGGATATTCTGTCACAGAGCGTATACATTACTATTATGGAAATCAGCTCCACCATGCCAGTTAAATACAGGGGGGTACTGCATAAAAGAATCCGATGCCTCATCTTTACTCTGCAACTGCAGGTTTTGCTGCTTGTCTGGAATGGTTCTGGATGTGTCCTGTGTAGATGAACTACGCTGGGAAGGCATTGACTGTGTAAGCATCTGCCAGTCAGGTGGGAGAGTTAAGATGGTTGGCATGGAACTGCTACGTGCTTAAAAGGCAGAGGAGAGCATTTGAGAGAATTTGTTACGTTCCTGACAGGATGAATATTTGGGAGTATCACACGTGACCAGATGTGAATGTCCCGTATTTGAGAAGTTGAGAGTGTAACACACGGTTGAAGAATATATATGCTGTTTCCCTGGGGCAGAGACTGTGTGTGCTGTACCTAGATGTTATGAAAGCAGATGAACGAGAATTTCATACAGGGCAGAATCAGGGCAGTAAGTTGTGTATGTGTGGTGTGTATGGTGAGACTGCATCTGGAGTGATTGGTCCAATCCCGAGCTGCTCAACACGAGAAAGACATGGACATATTCAACAGGTCCAGCAAAGGGCCATGAAGATGATTAAGGACTTGGAGAATCTCTCATACAAGCAGAGGCTGTGAGAACTGGAGCTGTTCAGCCTGGAGAAGAGTATCCTCCGGGGGATCTTATTGATGTGTATGAATACCTGACTGAAAGGAGTAAAGAAGGTGGAGGCAGATTTTGGTTAGTGGCACCTGGTGAATAATCTGTTCAGTAGGCACAAACTGAAGTACAAAATACTCCATTTAAACATAAGACTATTTATTTATTTATTTATTTTACAGTGATGGTGGTTAAACACTAGCACAGCTTGCCCAGAGAGATCGTGGAGCCTCTGCCCTTGGAGATGCTCAAAACCCAGCTGGGCAGGAGCCTGGGCAACCTGCTCTACATGGACCTGCTTTGGGTAGGGGGGCTGGTGTAGACAATCTCCAAAGATGCCTTCCAGTTTCACCAATTTTCTGATCCGGTGGTGATGGGCGGAATGGAGCTCTGCATCACATGTACGGATGACAGTTTATATCCATGCAATTCATGTATGTGCCCCTCAGTGCCTGTGGGGCAGTGGTGTGGGTTTGCTATACACATGGCACATGTCAAAATAATTAACACCACTGCATAGTCGAGAAGTTCTTGGAAGTATCCCGCAAACAGTCGTGGTGACCAGGCAGTTGGTTGTACTAGGGCTGTTAGATACGCGCGTGACATACAGGGAGCGTTCTGGTCATACCACTCATGAGAAGGAAATCAGGCAATTGACAGGTGTGATGTAGAAGTTAGGGGATTGTCAAGGTGTGCTGCTCAGTAAGCAGTCTTATGCTGGAAGCCTAAACCCAGCCACATAGGAAAGTACAGGAGATGTGGACAAGAAAGGGTCATCAGGTGTGTTGTGTGAAAGTGTGCTTGGCATGTATCCTGGGGGCTGCGCGCTGTCAACATGACATACACGGCTAACGGGCTATAGCGTGTGTAGTGGTGTGGTATGGAGCAAACTGAGTAGGTGTGCCACAGAAGCTGATAAACAAGGTGTTGTTAATACCTCGAGTGTGTCATATTCATTTGTTGACAACAGTTATTATTTTGGAGGCATGATAGCAGTGAGGGATGATGCAGCCCAGGCTACACACTGGGTCTGTCAAACACGTGACGCTGCACGGCAGGTGGTGTGTGGGATATGTCACACGTTTCTCTGTCACACGAAGGACAAAGGTTTTGGCTCCGCGTGCCACATGCCAACAGCAGCAGAGGGAAGCGCGACAGGCATCATACGCTTCGCCACGCCGCCTCAGGCTACCTGTGCCGAGCTGTGGGCCGGTGGCGGTGGCACTGCCCGGCTGGAAACACCTCACGTGGCTGCGGGAGAGACTGGGCCCGGCCCGGCCGCCTGAGGCCCCCTTGGTCCCGCCGGGTTGGGGTGCGGCACCGCGGGCTCGGTGTGACCGGTCCCTCCTGCCCCTGCCTGAGGGGGGCGCTGCGGAGCCCGAAGCGCCGTGGGGGGGGCGCGGGCCGGGCCCGGCGGCGGGGGGCAACCGTTGCGGCTCCGGGCTGCGCGCTCCCGGCGCCCCGTCGGGCGGGAGCGCGCCTTGCCTTGCCGCTCCCGCCCCCTCCGCGAGCTCCGCGCCCCGCCTCGCGCCCCCTCCCCCCGCGCGCGGCCGTTGGGCGCCGCCGCCACCGCCTCAGTCGGGCGGCGGGAGCGAGCGCGGCGGGGGCCGCTCTGTGGCTGGAGCGGGGGGCGGCGGCGGCGCAGGGAACAGCCGCGGGGAGGAGGAGGAGGAGGAGGAGGGGGAGGACGGGGCGCGTCTCCCCGCAGCCCGCTTCTCCCCGCAGCCTGTGCCTGGGCCCGGGCGGTGCCGAAGCCCCGCGGCTCCGCTCCGCTCCTCTCGGGCTCGGCGGCGGCCGGGTGGGCGAGATGTCGGGCTGAGCGGACGCGAGCCCGGGGGTGGGGTCCGCCGCGCCCGGGGGGTTGGGACCGTCCCCTCGGCCGTCCCGCCCCGCCGCCGCGCTGCGCCCATGGTGATTGTGCATCGCGGCGCGGAGCCGGGGCAGCGCTCCGACCTGCCGCCGCCTTCCCACCCCGCGGCCGGGCCGGGCCGGGCGCCCAGGTGGGTCATCGCCGAGACCGCCCCCGGAGCCCCGGGCCGTGGGTGCGGGTGCGGGGGGCTCCGCTGCGCGCCCCCGGGCTGCGAGGCGGCGGCGCGGGTCGGGGCCGGTGTGCGCCCGGTGGGGCGGTGCGGCCGGAGCGTTCCTGCGAGGTCCCCGCGCCTCTTTTGTTGTCTGGCGGTGGGAGAGGCGGCTCGGCTGCCGCGGGCTCCCGTAGCGAAGTGTGCGAGCGTGGAGCCGACGAGCTCCGGCGGCTGAGGGAGCATCCCCCGAGCGTGTGGCTCATTGTGTGCGTGGCGCCGCTTGGAAACGACCCCGGGGGTTGCAGAGCGGGCGCTGGCACACGGGGATGCGCTCCTGACCTGCAGCGCACTTTTCTCCGCTCTTCTGATTCGGATTCCAGGTGTTACTCGGGGGAGGGGTTTCGGGAGTCACAAGTAAGTGCGAATATTAGGTTTTAGAAGGGCATCTCTTCGTGTGTTCACGTGCAGACACAGATTCACCTTTCCTTTAAGCACACGTTTCTCAGTAAATGAACAAACTGCTGGAGCTTCTGTTGGGGGTGTTTTTATTTTTTTATTTTTTTCCCTAAAACGGGTTTCTGTGGTAGTATATTTCTGGAAGATACCTGAAGTTGCACGTTTCACCTGATGGGTTCATCCGATCTCTTTGGTTCTGCTTGCTGTCTTGTATAGCACCTTTTCTTCCATTTGAGTTTATTCTGTTCGGTATCTTTGTACGTTTGCCTATGCCTGATAGGGGTGTTTCTTTTTCCTCCCTAGGTGTTGGTGTCTTCAGGCTCCTTTAGGGGTTTAGTTCTGAGGAAGCAGAGACACAGGGACTGAATCTATTTCACATACAAAACTACAGCTCCACGCCAGTATTCTCTTTCCTCCATCCCATCCCTCCTCTCCCACAGGGAAGTTCAGTTCGTTAATTATCCTAACGGTCACTTACTCCCCTTTCCCCGTCAGAAATCTGCCTTGGTCCTTGAGGCATCAGGTAGACGCTGACAGTTCCAGGCACAGGGGAGCGTTCCCATCGCCGTTCCGTGCGTGCTTTGGGAGCTTCAGTAGCGCCCTTCCCTCCGTCGGAGCGCGGTGCAGAGGAGGCATCCAGAAGGCCTGCTCGCCCTCCCTCTCCGAGCAGCAGTCGGGGTCCGGGAGAAGGGGTCCCTGCCGGGCGCGTGACGCCCTCACGGAGCCAGGACCGAAGCAGCACTTGGCACGCCGAAGGAAGCACCTCCTTGGCACCTCCATCATCTTCCGCTCCTCCGACACCAGATTCGTGGTAAGTCTCTCCGGCCCGTTCATTCATACGGTGCATGCGGCCCTTCCCCCACTCCAGGCGCTAGGAGAAGCATGCACAGAGACCGAGCGTAGGGTGGGGGAAGGGAGGAGGGAAAAGGGGCTGCACGCACAGATCGGGAAGGAGAGGGGTGTTTTGTGCCTCGCTGCGGGGGAGCCTGCACAGAGACCGAAGACCCTCTCTTAAGGAAAGCAGCTGATGTTGGAGGAAACGTGTGCTTTATTTGCAGGGCCGTGCACACACGTACACGCCGTGCAGAGTAGAGGGGGATGAAAAAGCTATGAGCCAGTTGTAGACAAAAAAAAAAAAAAACAAAAAACGAGACTGAAGTAGGATAGCTGATGTTGGCTGGTGTTGACCAGCTGATGTTGCCTTGTGTTTCTGAGGAGGAGGAGGGTAGATTATTCCCCGGCGATCAGGAACGGGTGTGTGAATGAGGAATGTTATCACCTACTTGCAAGCATGAACATACATGAGGAAAGACTGGGGATGTGGATGCCAGCGTTTTACGGGCAATTGTGCCTGGAAGGATTGCTGCTAGCATCTTTAACATCACTCCGTGCAAAGGTGGGGAAGAGCAGACGAAAGCCATCGCAAGGAGTGCATTTGCAGGGGCTGGGGGGTTGTACTGGGAATGAATGGGAAAGATCAGTATCTTTCTGCATCCTCTGACTCTTGCAGTCTACGAATCTCACATGGAAAAGGAGGTGAAAAGCAAGCTGTGCTTTCAGAGAGGTGTGCTTGGGGTTTACCTGCTTGCAGTGACTTTAAATTCTGTGCTGCATGTATGGAGGGCGGATGATAATGCAGCAGCACTGGACAGATTGCACTGCAGCTGCTCAACATATTATATAAAATGCATTTAAACACATATTTTAATTTTAAGATTTTTTTTTTTTTAATTTGTTCTTTCCAAAGATTCTCAAACAGTTATGTGACAGCTTGATGAAAACAAGTCTCTGGTAGACAAGAGAGGAATTTTTCTTCAGGTTGTCCTTAAGCATCACCATAGAGCAGCAGTGTCAGCGATGAGTTGATTTATGTTGGGCTTATTTTTCTCAAGCAATTTTAGAAGTGGTTTAAGATGTCATTTTTTTTTAAATGTCAGTATATTTCACCTAGGGTTATATTCATCCATGAATGAATTCATCCATAAATCTTAAGGTTTTCTTTAGATAATCATCATTCTGGTATCTTATGGGGAACAGAATTAATTGTTCTTTATGCTTGAAAGAGCTGTTTTCAGACCTGCTCTTCTTATGGCATAGGCAAGTCATATTTTTGGGGTGTTTCAGATACTGCCCTGTTCTCACTAGGGTGACACAGAGACTTCCACGGCAAGGATATGATGGATCATATGCTGGGTCATATGCTGCACAAACCTTAGCTAACTGCTTAACCAGTCTGATAACTAACATTGCCATTATAATTCTGCCTTGAGGTATCTCCCTTATTATAACTTATGAGTATCTGACAAATGGTTTTTAGGTCTTCAGTATCTTGAGGTGTGGCCTCCAAACCAGCATTCTAGAAGCTGCTGTAATGCTAGAGAAAATGCTTTCTGGAAGTCTACGTGCAGTTTCAAGCCTTAGCTAATTTAAGATAAAAACGCGAGCAAAATACCTTTTTCCATCTTGAATAACGTTGTTCTGGGAAAAAAAAAGTATTAAGGTATATGCATTAATGATAAATGTAGAAGTGCAGTGTTATTCATAGTGAGATGCCTGCTCGGAGTTAAATTTTTCCTAGTTCACCATTTCCCATGGCAATCATGGCTGTCAGTCTCTTTGCTCTTTCCTTCTCACTTCCCTGAGATTTCTATTATCATGATCTGAGCTGTAGGGATTAAGCATGCCTAGAGGTATGCTAAAACTAAGATCATGTACCTCTCTATTAACTGCTAAAATCCATGTAGTTATGTTAGCAGTACAGTGTTGTAACTGAAGCCAAAAGTCTGAGCTAAGGACTAAAAAAAGAGGTGGTTCTGGGAGGGGCTGCTGATAATAATTGTTCCAATAACTTGTTTCCCAGATTGCAGCAGACTCCCATTGCCTACAATGCATAGGATCATAAGTTAGGCAGTTGAGATAGCTAGATCACATTGATTTCTAATGCTGCAAAACATCTAGAATCCCATTTGTAATTCCCATTGGGAAGAAACAACATAGTCTTATTTTAATATACAAATGCCCTGAGTAGTTGCATTTTGAATAGAAGGGATATGGAACGATCTTTTTGTGTACTAGATAGATACCTTTAACGTCACACGTTTATCAATAATACATAAATGAATTAGTATATCCTAATAATCAGTTCCTTGTTTCAGCTTAGGGGAAAATACCTTACAATCAAAAAGAAGAAATAGCTAGTCCATTTTTTCTCCTGCCGTTTGGTGTTGAAGACAGGTCAAGGAGTAAATGGACAAGGGAGGCCAATCTTTCTTTTGCGGAAGAACGTCCTTAAAGCTCTTCTATTAGAAGAGAGCTTCAAAATTCCCCTTCAAGGGAAAAAGGGTGGTCTTCAGATTTGCAGATCTCTCTGGACAGCTGATACGATTGGCTAAATTCCCTGTTATGCCACTAAAACGTATTCTTGTGTGACGTAAAGTAGAAAAGTAGCACAGTGACTGCTTTTGTTACAACAGCTGCTAAAGGTGTTTTACAGATTCAAGGAATGCAGGAAGAAATAGATTTGCATGTGATGGGGAACAGAGGAAACTGCTATGTGAATGCCAAAATGAACCTAGGTTAAGCAATACAGGGATGCCACAGCTGGAAGCTCAGGTTCCATCAACTTTCTTTATAAATTGAGAAGTTCCACACATCTGAAGTAGATGCAGCAGTGATTTCTTGGTTAGTCTGGTACAGTTTGATTTCTGTTACAGAACTTTGATGCCACCCTTTACCTCTCCCATTCTGTTTTATGCTGCTAAGTCTGTATTTATTTTCCTTGTTAATTTTTGTTTTGTAAATCCGTTAGTTATTGGAAGATTCTACTTAAATTGACTATAGTAACTTTGAGGAAAAACTGCATTTGAACTGGTTGTCTTGAAGACTTCGAAACATCTGCTCTTCCCCATATATATATTTTGTAATGGATGTTCACATGGATTAGGAAATACCCAGCATTGTCTCAGGCTATGTCTTTTAAATTGAAATGGGTGGAGTTGGTTTTCAGGGAAAAATTCTGGAAATCCAACTTGAGAGCTTAATATTCTTGTGCATCTGATTGCAAGGCAAGCTTTCCTCCTACAGACCGTTTCCTTGAGAATGTGGGAGGGATTGTTAAGATGTTTGGGTTAATAGGGTAAATTGCAGGTTTTGTGTTCCATGAAACTTCTTACATGATCAAAATAGAGATTATAAGGAGAGGCTGGATTTGGTAAGTAGGTTCTGTTTTTAGAACAGAATGTTAGGTTGATAGGAATATTTCTCTTGGTGGAAGATAATTGGTATTGGTTAGCAGGTCAAGGACCCTATAGTATAGATTGCTCGTTTATGCCCCTGCCACAGACTTAAAGCTTGATCTAAAGTGAGTTCCTTAATCTTTATGTCCAGACCTAAAGTTGCAACCTGCCTATGTTATGGTGAGATGTGAGCCTTAGTATATACATTTATAAAACTTTCAAGATTTCAAAAAAATAGACAACCTATTAGGAGGGAGATGAATACATGCACAAGGTAGTTTTGATACGGTTGATGGTTTAATATGGCAGTTGAGTTGGAGTGCTCTAGCTCCTTACAAAATAGAAGAAAGATGGAGAGAAGAAAAGTATGTGTGTGTATATATATATATATATATATCCTTTATATATAAAAAAGAAAACATATATATATGTATGTATGTTTTTGTTTTTCTTCGATGCTTTGCTGATTTTTAAGTAAGGAAATGCTGAAATGGCAATCAGAGGAGGTGATGGCATAATTTCCACCCATTTAAAGGGTTAGAAGTGGGGCCATGTAGAAAAGAGATGTAAGAAAAATGGGAGCAGATCTCTGTTGGCGAAGGAATCATGTTAGTAGCAAGCAAGAATGGGGAGAAGGTTGCAGTACAGAACATACATGCTCCTTTGTACCAGTGTTAGAACCACTACCAAGAAAAAAAATGAACAACAAAAAAAAACCTGTCAACAAAACAAACAAAAAACAGCTTGAAGGTTTATGATGGCTTATGACTTTTTAATATCACGGCAAAGTCTGTCTAGTATATTTTTATGTTCTATATGTTCTATAGGTTTTTAATTAACTATGCTATCCTGCTAGATAAAGCTGCTTTTCAAAAGAGAAACGGTAGGTGGGGCTGTTTGGTCTCCCCAGTGATGCATGCAAATAGCAGAAATAAAGGTAAATTGACAAGAAGCCTTCTGAACTGTGCTGTAACAGTGCCACTTCTGAAAAATATAGCTTGTCCCAACTCTTACCTGAGGGTATTGCCCCAGAAAGTTTTGTGTACACTTCTGCACTGAGAAATCCATTGTTGAGAAAACCAAAAGAGGGGCAGGGTCTGACAATTGTCAGCACTTGCATGCCCAAGTCTCATCTTGCCCTTTTCACTTTCAGCTGCTTTGAAGGAGAAAGGGACTGTTGATGCAAGAGATATTTTTACAGTCTACCCCCTTTCATACCCATTTTCCTGTGAGGAGCAAACACTCATTATCCCGTTGTTCTTGATCCAGCATCTTGCCTGCTGTCAGGGGCTGGTCTGCATCTGTGATTGCCTTTCCCTAGCTTCTACTTTGTTTCAGTCTGTTACTGTGAAGAACTTCAGTCCTTGGCTTTATTGTTTCTTCTAATTTACCAAAGGAATGGAAAAGTAGTCACGGAGTCTTTAGGGTTTGCTTGTTGCCACTATGGTTCTTAGTACCAGGTATAAAAGTGGCCACCTGAAATGTTATCTTTCTGTTGTTTAAGAAATAGCTTTACTAGTAGCAAAAACATGTTTCTCAATTAAAAATAAAATAAATCAGCTTGTTATAGGGGTTGCTGGAAAACATTCCTTCTGGCCTAATACCTACTGCAGAAACTTGAGCCCAGAACAACACACACACACGCACGCACACACAAAAGTGAAAACTCTGGAATATTAAGTGAAGGCAGTAGTATACCTGTAGTCTTGTCTGTGCTTGTATCTTCTGATACCATGCCCTGTCATTAAGACTACCAGGTAAAATGACTGTGCCTGTCTGAGAGTTCAACTCTGTTTAAAAATCATGTAAGTACATCTGAAAACAATGATTTTTACCTCTTTTAATAGGAAGATTTAAAATATGTGGCAGAGAACAGCCCTGGTTTTCTCTAGAATTCTTCTTCCTTACACAATGCCGCTTCCTGCTTTTGTTTAAAAAATATGCAAACAAGTGTATTTTTTCTAGTCCATTAATGTATCTGTGATTGTTTTGCAGCTTTTGAAATATTTTAGTATATAGTCAAAAACAGTCAAAGTCCTCTGTGTTCAAATCAAGAGGAACACTACCTTGCTTTTATCACTGAAATTCTCTAATGTGAAGTGTTCTTTATGTCTTTGGTGTTGAATTCATAAATGCTGTTTATATATAAAGGTTATTTTTCTTTTTGGAGCAAGGAAGAGGGCTAACACTCGGATCTAATCCTTGATTTTGCTTTATGTTACATGTATTAGTGTTTAGTAATAACATTATGTTGATGCTCCTTGTTCCATCAGCTTTCCATGCATAATACTAAATATATTTCACAGTAGTTGTGAAATATTTGTAAGAATGAATCAGTCTTGAAATACTACTATAGAAAATTCTGTTTTAATGCCTTTCGTCCTTTTTTGTCTGGGCTACTTTTCTAACAGAAAGAATTTGGTTGTCATCTGTTGTCTATATGGTGGAAGGGGAATCCACCTGTTTATAAAGTCTATCACAGGTGTTTTAGCAGTACCTAGGACAGCAGCGGAATTATTTACAATTGTAAGGTATTATCCCAAATGTTAAGCTGAATTTCTGTCCTTCAGAGATGACCATTCAAGACATTTTCAGCCTTTGGGATGCCTCTTGGTACTGTCAGGAAAGGGGGATGGTATTAACTGCTACCAGTAGTTAGGTCAGATGTATACTTTTGGTGGATGACACAAGGATAAGAGCCAAGACCTAAATTTAGCATTTGGTAGGTAGCCGTTGAATGTAAGTGGATTTATTTCTTTTGTTACTTCTGTTACAGATTAGGCATAGACATTGCTTCCCCACTTGGAGGTTGCAAGTTACACTCCATTGAAAAGGACTGATGGAGTAGGACTCAGGACTGTGGGGAACATGAAGATAGAAGCCTTTGTGCTCTAACAGAATCTCATCTTCTCTACCATCTAGAGAGTTTCCGTTGACAAGAAACCTTGAAGGTTGCAAGACAAGTCCAAGATGTGCAGTTCAGTTGCTCCCAGGCTGTGGTTCTTAACAGACCGTCGCATCAGAGAAGATTACCCTCAGCAGGAGATCTTGAGAGCCTTGAAGGCCAAGTGCTGTGAAGAGGAGCTAGATTTTCGGGCCTTGCTGATGGATGAAGTGGTCCTGACCATTGAAGATGGAAATCTTGGTGAGGATGAGATAAAGCTGGGAAAGTGCTGAAAGGGTCTGTGTAAAAAGATTCTAAAATGAAGTGTGTGTACTTTTTGATAATGAATTCCATGTGTGCCAGACCGATATATTTAGATATATCCTCTAAATCATGTACATGTACATGATACCATATGCTTTAGCATTTATTATGATAATCAAATCTAATTATTAACTTTGTCAATTGTGTTAGAACTGCTTTTGTCTTTCCTCTGTAGTACAGAGAGTAGGGTTGCTTTAGCTTGTTGATTCCAGGATAAGGACTATAGGACCTCTGAATTAAGACAAAATTACTGAGTGAGTTTCAGTTTTGCACAGATGCTTCAAGTTCATTTATCATATTTTAAATGTTTTAGTGGACTTTGTTCTCTTGTTTATGTTCTGGTTCCAAGATACCAAACGCATTTGAACTTAAACAAAAGGAATTTTCAGTGACCAGTACAAGCTGTTAGGAAGGTAGAGGTAATAATGTGACATAAGTAAAGCATGCTGCTGTACAGGTGGGTATTTATAAAGAAAAGAAAGGGACTGACATATAAAGTATAGACATCAGAATAATTTGAGCTATTACTACAACTTAGTGTTTTAAACTAAATTGTAATATTTCTGTTCTGTTTTCTGATTAGCTTTTTTTTTTGGTGGTGATTAAAAATGAAAAGATGTTATGCTGAGTTAGAAGTGTTAAGTGAAACGATGCTGTAGATAGTAAGCTTATGTTACAGGAAGAATACCACTAGTCTATCTTTTTAACACTGTTACAATGTTTTTACAAGTTTTTTAGTTTGGATTTCCTAAAGGATAGAAACTACAGTTGTTTTGCATGTGTACCTCTTCCATTCCTCTTCCCAATGTATCACTCAAAAAAATATTGGAGATCCAGGAAAGAATTACATTTCTGCGAGTTGTGTTTGAGTAATTTCTGTGTAGGAAGAAGATATACAGGTACTCACAGCCTGAAGAAGAGGCTGCCACGTTAGCTAATGCGTTGTTCCTTATTGAGGAATCTATATATGAGGGAAAGCTTAAAACTTGACTCTGGGGATAAGCTTTGGTCAGTGTTTGGTGTACCATATTATAACATGAATCAATCAAGGATAAAGTAGAAATGAGTGGGGAAATGAGTGTCTCCTACTAGACACCATTCTTCTACTACTAAACATTTCTACTACTAAACTTTCATTTTGTTAGTTTTTTGTTAATTTGCATTGTTAGTTTTTATCTATTTATTTCTTATTCTGAGACGTCAGAGACTTTTTAATCAGAGGCTTGAAATTCTGCAGGATGTCTTCAAGTCAGAGAAACTTCTTGTCAGAAAGTCTGAACATCTTTTTGCCTTGAGTATGCAATGCTCTGGATAGTATGTTCTGCTAAGGCAGCCGACCAGAACTGTCGCTGCAGTCTCTAAGGTTTACATTTTTACCTTCAGCTTTTCAGTACTGTTTTTATTTCCTGGTGATGTTTTCTTTCCTGTCTTCTGCCTGTATTTGGAATATTAGTTATGGTAAGCATGAACTGTGGTCTTTTCTGTTCTCTTCCATTTAATGCTGCAAGAAGAAAAGATAAAGTATGCAAATTGGAGAACTAATACCAAGAAATGTATAGTTTAAGAATGAAAAAAATAAGGAAATAACCTGAAAGAAAAAGCAGAAAAAGGAAATTTGTTTTCATATGTGTTCATTCAGAACTGTGTAAGTAACTAACCTTTTCAAAATAGCAAGTTTAAACACTTGTGGATTTGTGTGTGTGTATTTTATATCAGACAGTTCTTTTTCTTGGAAAGAGATGAAAAATTGTCCCCCTTAATTTTTCATTTTTCTTTTTCCCAGTGCTTGTCCACATGTATTGGTAGAGATTTCTGGTTGAGGATACATATAAAAGTTATGTTCTTCATATTCTTCATTAAAGTGCTCAGTTGGCCTTAGAAGAAAGGTATCCTGGAACAAAATTCAGCATTTAATGCGTTCTGTACCCTTTCTGTAACCTGCTGCTGTGTGTGAGGGGTCCAGACTGAGTAAAATTTTGTATGACGTAGAGGGCTTCATCAAGAGTCTATATATTCAGTGGATAATACCTGTTTTCACCTTCACATTTATTGTTTTTGTTGAAAGCTTCACAATACAGGTCTCAAACTCTGAGGTTAATACATCATATGGAGGAAGTAGTAGGCTTTCACATACTCAAACTTGTGATTTGGTCTTTTTTTTGTTCTTTAAGATCTAGGTAATTTCTTAAGTTAATTGTTAAGAGAAATTCAGCTTGACATTGTAAAGTTAACAATTGAAGGATGCTATTTAAAACTTTAGAATGTGGCATTTTTGAACATGATATAATCATTGATACTTCTGTGTGGTCTTGATGGCTGTCAGAAACATGGGTGAAGAGCTCAGAGACCAAAAATTCAGCATAGTACATTAAGAAGCTTGAAGTCATTTGCCTTACAGAGGGGAAGTAGAAAAGACACTTAACTTACGATGAGTTAGCAGCACAGCAGGATGCGAACTGAGGCTGAAAACTGGCCCTTGTATCAATTATGTTGTATGCTTTGATGGTAGAGCATGCTGATGTAAATATCACTGAAATCCAGAGCCAAAGACAGATCGTAAAACTTGAGCAAAACTATGACTCTTCCAAAATCTGTTTGTCAGAGAATGGTAAGAGTTACCATGTACCATGCCAAAGGGAGAGGGAGAGCTAAGGTTACTTCAGTAAGTGGTCACAGCAGTAGCAACTGGGACACTACTGTGCTGTATTGCAGGGTTGGATGGGAAGTGTGGCTGGATCCCCAGGCAAGCCAACAGCCAGCGTAGGTCCAGCAGGCCCTGCTGGTGCCTTTTCTTCTACAGCCAAAACTGTGGATGACCCAGCATCCCTAGGATCCTCCTGCCCCAGCGTTACTGGCTACGTGATGAACCTTTGTCAGGGTTTCTGAGTCTGCCAGAGAATTGTGTGCAGCTCAAGATCTGCATGATAGGTGCCTCAGTGCAGCATGAGTCCGAAAGTAATTGGAAATGCAAATTAAGAAATGTAGACTTAGTTTTTCCTTGAGGTTTAGAAGGGAACGCTTAACTATTATCAAAACAGGTTAAGTGTACATCAACATAATTTCAACAAATCGTTTTTGAAAGCAACTATGGCTTATTCTCCATCTTAGTGCAGAATAAATAAACGGAAAATTTCAGATGCATAAAACAATTTTTTTTTTTTCTGATTCTTTGGTGTGCTGAACCTGCTGTGGTGGTTACTGAATCAGAAATGTACAATACTGGCACATGGGAAAGGACAGAGATACATGTATGGGCAAAAATGTAGGGTAATGTTGCAGCTGTTTTGATTTCAGCCATAGCCTAAGTTTCTTAAGAGAGAAATTCTAGAGGCAAAACCAGTCTAATAATTTGCTACTGAATGGAGCAGCTCTGTTCCTCTTCTGTTTTTCCAGACTTGTTGGTGCAGCTTGCTGTGTTATAAGGCCTTTATTTATCTTTGGGCTTGCTTTCATGCTGTAGCTAAGCTAATCTACCCTAAAAAAGGTTGATCAAATTCTCTGCTCTTTTGCAGGATCTGACAATTGTATGAGCTGAGTGGGCTAATTTAATGGAACACTAACTTTGTCCAAATATTTAAAATTTTCTGTTGGGATAGCTTGGTGCATCAAATCGTTTTGTGGTTATGCAATTGCAACCTCCGTACAAGAGAGCAGGGGAGAACGTGGCTCCTCTTTTAGGTACTGGCCTATATCTAGGTGGATATAGTTATAGATTCAAAGCATAATTTAAAACTGGAATCTGCTTGTGGACAGGAAATTCAATAGTATCAGCAATAGGTTTCTTTTGTTTGCTTGCTTGGTGTGTTCCTGTGAAGCATATGCTGTTTGCTGCTATAAGGAAAGCACTGGATTACTAAATTAAATGGCTAGTAATTTAGTCTGGCTATTCCTATATTCATTTTCAACAAATAGCAGATAATTTAGCAAATTTAGGATGACGTTTTCAGACATGCATCTGAAGTCTTAATAGTAAGTGCTGTTAAAATGTCTAATTTTTAAGTATTTGTCTGTTTGGTAGCCTGATGATATGACCGGCTTGGAAAATTTGAAACTAGACAGATTAAAGCTTGTGAACAGGTGCACAAAGCCCAAAGGAAGTCAGAATTTTGAGAGTTAGTCGGCAGGAGACAAAATGGAATTGATTGATTGTCTCCTTTTTCTGAATAGAGCACTCTTTCTTCTTACCTTTGTGTAGGGCTTAGCAGAAATCTTCCCCACAGATTACACACCTTAACTGTAGAGACAGGGAATTTAAGAGCTGTTGGTTGATGAAGGACTGCCTACGTACCTTTGGATCTTTCATTGTTAAAATCTATACAACAGTGTCTTCATTGAAATTCTCTGCTAGCAGAATAGCAGAACTAGCAGAATTTTGAGATCACTGAACCAGCTATGTATCAATTCCTTTATTGTAGGTATTTGGAATCTCCATATTTTCTGATACTCTCCTGTGAAGGAAATAAGTTTTGAGGAAAGTTGCTTTTGTGAACTTCTAAATATTAAAGATGCTGGGCTGAGTTGAATTGGAGAGTCCTACAGCATAAAACCAAGTGAACCTTTCTTAAGAGCTTCTTGACATTTCTTTGGGGATGTAAAAGCAAGTGATCAAGATGTAATAGTCATCTGTGCTTAGGCAATAATGCTTTGTGCATGATCAGGTCTTTTCTGTAGTCAGGTGTATCACATCAGGGAACTGATTTCATTGTCATTCTTTTTTTTTTTTTTTTTTTCCTCCAGAGGAAGTATTTAGAAGATACATTCCTCTAACTTGGTAAAGATTGCTGGTGTGATGATTTAGGTACTTGGGTTTCCTGTGTGTGTCTGAAATGTGCAGTGCTAGTCAGCTATGTATTATAAGTCTTTAATCTCTCAAAATCTGTTTTTCTTGCATATGATCTGTCCTTCATTTCTAATTTGGTCTAAACAAGTAATGAACAGTTATGGTCTTTTTTTTTTTTCTCACACTGGATTAGATAGCATTGAAAATAAACATAGAGAAGTAAGGATATTTGAAGTATAAAGTAAAGAAATACTTCAGTATAAAGTATGGAAGGCTGAAGAAAAAAGGGTAAGGCTAGTAAGTAACTGTTTTCAGTGTAGTGGTTAGAAAAGCATTCAGCTATATCCGTGTTAAGAGAAGGCTTTTACATCTACAGAATGGTATTTTTATAAAAGTCAAGATAATTAATATTTGTGAATCATCTTCAAGTCATCTTGAAGACTATTTTCTGTCCTACAGTCACCTCTTCCTGCTGACTGTTTCAGCAGTCCCCTGGCACTTGTTTGTCCAGCAGTGCACCTTACTCTAAGAGCTTTTCCTGCAGTGTGTAGCAAATGGCTCTGGGAGTGATGGAGCAGAGGCAAGTGGCCTTGGCAAGGTGCCTTGTTGAACACTGCAGAGTTGGCCCGTTTCCTGCTACTAACAACAGCCAGAGCAGCCATTTCTTCCACTGCAGTCTTGAAAAATTGGTTTGTAACTCAATAGTGAGAGGTGGAGAACAAACTGCATTGTGTGCAAAGGACTAGAAAGGGGTTAGAAATTATGAGAATTTTGTGTTGGTGGAAGTGTTGTGCTCAGAACCACTTGAGACTGTCTCACAGAACCACTTGAGACTTTCGCTGCAGAAATGTGTGCCTTGCCATTCTAATTGATGTTAAACGTTATAACAAGCATTACTAGCAGGCAAGCATGGACTGTATAGAAGGTATTCTGGAATGGTAGCCATGTTTAGAGGTAGGTGAATGTGTTACATTATTTAATACTGGGATGGTCACAGACAGACACATCCCTGATAGAAGAAATAGCAAATCAAACATCTGCTTTATTGTCTTAGAAACATATTTTAACAACAGTGCATTTCAGCTGCAATGTGTTTTGGGAAGAACTGTTGTTTTCTTTCAAAACTGTCACACCAAACAAAACTTCCTTATGGTGTGTATGTGAAGATAGGGTTTATGGCCTGTGAGCCTAGATATCCCTGCAGTTTTCTTCTTTACTTTCAGGAATTTCTGTACTTAAAAGAACGATCTCTTGTTATCTCAAGCTGATACTAAAGAACAAAGGCTAAAAATGAATTTGATCTTTTTAGAATTGTTCATTTTTTTTCAGTAAATGTCAGTAGGTCATCTGTGGTGGATCAGGGCTCTGTCCAAAATTACCTTTGCAAGGTAGAGAGGTAGGAGTATTTCTGCATAGAAAGGTATTATTGCAGCCAATTCAGCAGGAAGTTTTAAGGACTTCTCGTTTGTATGTGTTCCAGAATGGTCAGTCAGGAAAATCAGACTTTTAGGGCACATCATTTTGAACATACATGCATGTCATCATATCTGAAAATGTCAGAAACATCACCAGATTCTGGATCATTTTAAGAATTCTCAGGAACGTCCATCTGGGGGAAAATAATGTCAGAAAGACGAAATAAAGAAGAAGGAGGTTTTTCCATACGTCATAGTCAAGGGATGAAAATTAGCCTAGTGTGTCTGTCATAAGGCAGCATCGAGAGTATGGCTGGGGGTTTCCCTCCCATTTTTCCAACTCTTCCTGTTCTAGTGGGAATTCATCCAGATACATCTATGAATTAAATGTGGATTTTTTTTCTTCTTTCAATTAAGTTTAACTAGTGACTAATTTGGCTTCCAAATGGTAGGAACGCATTTGAATGAAAAGAGGGGGAGAGAAATGTGCTTCTTCTAAGGTCAAGTAAAGAGTAATACAATGGAATACTTGTAGGCTTAACGTGAAGGAAGTTTCTTCTTTCTCTGTTTCTTCCCATACCTAAATACATGATGTTGGATGATAGAGGCAAAAGTATTGGCGAATAGGATATACCCAGTACTGGCATAGTGGAAAAATTAGCACCAGATGAAGCAGACTAGTGGTTTTGGAAAGGGCGAGGTAAAAAGACTAAACAGGCCTGTTTTCTCTTCTGTGTTTTTAGCTGAGAAGGTGGGTGGGTTGCACTGAGACAGTAAATACGGTAGATTATTTTGTTTATGGTCATAGCATGATGCAATGTCACTGAAATAATACTCTCAAAATCCAGCTATCAAACCCTGTTTCTTGGCAGTTCTTATCTAAAGAAGAATTAAATGTGTACATAGTATGTACATATACACAATATGTAGCAGTCAGAAGATCAGAAAATATCTCCCCTGAATGCTAAGAACTTGCTTTGAAAGTGTAGTCAAGGTATTTGGCTGTTGTGTTTTTGCAGTAGTACTGTGGAACTTCTAGGGGAGATTTCCTTTTAATTTATGTATTTGCAATGTTATTGCAGAAGAGGAAGATGGCTTTTACAAGTTGTGTAAACATGCCATTTAATTCTGGTTATAAACTGTTTATTGGTTGAGAAGTAGTTTAGGGATAGAAATGTAGAAGACAGCTGTTACATCAAAATACACACATGATTTTTGTTTCATGTCTCTGTGATAAGCTCTATGATTCTATGTTGCACGCACCAGCATGCAATGTACTTTCCAAAAATGTTGGGACAATAAACAGGGTAACAGGAAGGGATACAGTGAAACTCTTGCTAGATAAGAACATAGCTATCCATTTCCCTCAAGAAGGAAATCGGAGCTGCAAATTGGTGAGAACATAGGTTGTGTGTTGAGACCTCTCTGCGAAGAGATGCAAACTGAACAAGGAGCCTCAAAGGGAAAAAAGGTTGGAGGCAAGGCAGGAAAAGGGTGGTATTCAAAATTGCAGGCAAAGAAGCAGGACAGTAGGAGAAACCTGAAATTTGGAAATGAGCTGAATAAATAAGGAAAATATAATAAATGTGGGACAGTGAGGGAATGGAAGCACAGAGGTTATGTCTAGGGAGATGAATCCTATAGGGAGAATGGAGAGTGATAAATTGGGGGCAGAAGAAGCTGCATGTGTGTGGTAGTTGCTCACTTCCAAAACCTGGAATGGAATCAAAGCTTCCAGAACTTTTCTGTCCTGCAGAGAAACATTCCTCTGCAAGTTGCTCTCACAGATACTTGCTGACAGGAGAGTCCATTCAGCTTAGGTGCTGGTCCTCACAGAGGCTCCTGACGCCGTGCTGCTGACACTTAGTTCTGTCAGCTTGTGTCAAAGATCTGTATAGGAGATTAAGCTGATGTAACCCCTTGTGCCTTATTCTAACACAGTATCCTGCATGTTATTTAGATGCCAAGTGATTCCCTGAAAATACAAAAATACTAATAAGAGTGGCAACATGAAATACCCCCAATTTAGAACTTCAAAAACAAGTTCGCATTTTTGTGTCCTTTCTTGTACATTTGTTTTTGGATACATTTTAAATCGTTTGATCACATGCTACTTCTTCTTCAGCCTCTTTAATGTACAGGGTGGTTCTACTCTGGGAACATAACTTGTGGCGTAGTGAAGGAGAGGGCAGCTTGTAGGAAGCTTTCCTTTTTTTGTTATAGGAATTGGTGACAGTTGAAGTAGAACATTGCTGGAAGACAAGTATGGTGATTTAAATTGAACCATTCATGCATTGCTTTTAATTGCACGTTTTTCCATTTTCTGAGTTCCCAAACTTTGATTACTAAGATAAGCTTTGTGAAAGTGCTGAATGCTTGCATACACAAACGAAATAAATCAGAGCGGCACTGGAAACTGAGAAATCATGGTCTCTCAAATGTAGCATCCAAAATTACTTCTTTACCTCTTATCTTTGGGTTTTTCATCCCTTTATAGGAAATCAGTAGAACACTCACTGGTTTCCTGTGGTGTCAACAAAATAAATTAAGATTGTGAAGCACTCAGATGTTACTGTGATAAGCGGAATAGAGAAGACTTATGAAAAAATTAATAACTGTGTGTTTCAACACATCAATCCATGGACTAACTAAACGAAAATATAGTGCTGAGTAGTTGCTTGTTAAGTGACTGCTGCACCTCCTGTGTACTGCATGAGATAAATGCTGTGGGGAAAAAATAATATTTGTTCGTGTAATTGACGATCGTGTGAGTAGGTCAGCAGATCAATGCTACAGGCATACCCTTAGGTGTGTCTTTTTCTAACCTTTATGTGCTTGACTTTGCAGCTTTAAGTTTTCTTTTAATATAGTTTTTTAATGTAATATTGTGTGCATACATTTTTTTGTAATTGATGTATGTGCAGTCACATACAGACTAACTGGATGCATCAATGCTGTTTCCTAGCAAGGCTTTGGAAAATGCAGATAGAATAAAAAACAGTAGTGATGTAGTGATAACCTTTTATTTGTGGAATCCGATATCCTGTCTTTGGGTAATGGCCGCAGATGTATTCACATTCAAAAACTTGTCTATCTTTGAGACTGAGGAATTCTTTCACCTGGAGAGGCTGTGCTTGTACCTTGTTCTCTCTCGTACTTGTTTTATGAATTTGTAAGTTGATTAGTCACCATTGATACTGTACTTCTCAACTGCTTTGGAAAATGACTTGTTCTATTACTGGAGTTCTTTTTGTTTGAGTTCTTTTGACAGCATGTCTTCCAGTGCGCTCAAATGTTTCATGTTTTATGAGGTGCCATGCAGGTCATATTTCATGATAAAGAACATCTGTCTTCAGTTAAGTACATATATCTGTATGTCTGTGTCTTTATATATATAATAATATGTATATGTGTATAAAAACATATATATGTACACATTACTTCTGCATATCAACTTGAAGTATTGGACCTTCTGGATGTGAATGAATAACAGACCCACAGATGAGCTACAATCTTGGTTCTCTGGCCAGGCAGGGTGCTGTGCATTGAGTGGCGAAATTCTAATATGAAGCAGCAAGGGAACACCAGTACATATGAATGAGCCTGGCATGGCATGGCAGGTCTTGAAATAATTTTTTTAGGAGTTCAGGATATTCTGCATGAAACACATGTATCTTTTAGCTCAGAAAGGAGAGCTGAAATAAAGCTGTCCTTTTTTAGCTATAGAAAGTAGAGGCATCCATAGAAAGTAGTAGACATCCAAATCAGGTTATGCTACACTTCTTAATGTTGCTGAGGGTTGGCTTTCATTCCTATAGCATGCCCTTTCCTCCTCAGTGAAGAAGGTTTTTATTAATAACAAGAGAGTCCAAATCAGGTTCTCTTGCTAGCGATAAAGATAGTCCCTGTTTCCCTGATGCAGGTGTTATTTGTAAATATCGAGTATACTGGGATTAAGATTCTAACTGTTCTTTGCCTGGGTTTCAATCCATCTATTTCTGTCTCAGCTAATTCCTAGTGAGACAGACTTCTGTTACTTGTACCTTAAAAGTCCATTAGAGGGTTGGAATAGCTCTTAGTTGTTCCACAAAACCAGTCTTGAGCTCAACTCAGGACCTAACAGTGCCACTGACAGCCTCTTGCACCTGCACCTTTATGTAAAGGAGTATATTGTTGGATGACTACTTGCACTAGAAGAATGGAATAGTGGTGAGATTTTTTTTCTCTTATTAGCAAAATTAGCAAAAAAATTAACAATGAAAGTTCCACACTTTTCTTTTTTTCCCCCTTTGATTTTCAGACAGGGTTTGCCTGCACCCATGTACTGAATTTCTTCTTAAATAGCATTCCAGTTTTCACTGTCATCAGGGAATCAGGCCGTGTCTCTTCTTTCCTGCCCAACTGTCAAACCTGTGGAGGGGAGGCACTTCCCACTTTCATCTTAGACAATTTTCCTTTTATTTTTTTTAATGACTGTGTTAGCTTGTCCAATGATCTTGAAAGAAAGGACGTTTCCTGTTGTACCCACAAATTTTGTTTGAGCTGTTGTAGTGGTTTTACCGTGCTAGGCAGCTGAACACCACAACCGCTCTCTCATTCCCTCTCCTCAGATGAGGAGGGGAAGAAGTAAAGGAAAGAACAACTCACAGGTTCAGATAAGGATAATTTAATTAAAGAGAACAAAAAATTAAGGAAATAATATTATTAATTAAACAATTCAACTAAAGGGGGAAAAAAAAGGAAAGGGGAGGAGGAAGGGGGAAAGGGAATAACAAAACAAAACAAGTAAAGGCTGTGTGGAAGTGCAGAGGAAAGAAATTACTCTCTACTTCCCACCAATGAGCGATGCTTGAACACGTCCTTGAAGCAGGGCCTTGATGCACGTAGCCGGTGTTCAGGAGGACAGATGTTTTCACAACGAGAGCCCACCCCTCCCCTCTTCTTCCTTTTTCCACCTTTTATTGCTGAGTGTGACATCATATGGTATGGAATACCCCTTTGGTTGGTTTAGGTCAGCTGCCCTGCTGATGTTTCTTTCTCACTTTTTGCCCACCCCTTAGGAGGGTTAGAGAGAGTCCTGATGCTGTGCCAGCACTGCTCAGCAGCAGACACAACACTGGTGTGATACCACCACTGTCCTAGCTACAAGTGCAGAGCACAGCACTGTATGGGCTGCTGCAGGAAAGTTAACATCCCAGCCAGACCCAGTACAGCTGTGAAAGAGTGTATTGTGGAATATATGTCCTACTCTTGCAGCCACATAAGAAGCCAGGCATACCATAGGAGAATGCTACAGAGATTCATATAAAAGTTTAGGTTGAAAGGGACCTGTGAAAGTCATCTGGATCAACCTTCTGCTGAAAGCAGGGCCAATTTGAAAGCTAGATCCAGGTTTGAAGTTAGATTAAATTGCTTGGGGCATATCCAGACAGCTTTTAAATACCTTCAAGAATGAAGATTCCACAGCTGCTCTGGGCAATTAGCTCCAATATTTGACTGTCCTCACAGAGGGAAAAAAATAAAAAGTAATAGAGTCAAAACTGTGTTTGTAAGTTGTATCCATTACTAATTTTTGACTAGCTCATTGCTCACTGCAGAGCAAAGCTGTGTATATATGATCTGCTCCTTTGTGTGGAGTAGAAACCCTCCTCCTCACTTTCACAGCCTTTCTACAAGAGCCTTTATCAATTCACCGCAGCACTCCAGACATGCAGACTATTCAACCATATTTCTGTTTACTAGTGAGATCATGTTCAGCTTCTCGTCAACCAACACCCCCAAGTTGTTCTCCTTAATCCATTCAATCCATTCTCCACTCAGCCTGTATTTGTATTTGTGAGTGAAGAATGGATTGAGAGCAGCCATGAGGAGAAGAACCTAAGGGTGTTGGTCGATGAGAAGTTCAACATCTGCTTGCAGCCCAGAAAGCCAACCATATCCTGGGCTGCATCGAAGGAAGCATAGCTAGCAGATCAAGGGAAGTGGTTCGCCCCCTCTTTGTTCTTGTGAGACATCGCCTGGAATTCAGCTGTGGGGCCCCCAATATAGGAACAACATAGACCTTTAGAGCAGGTCCAGAGGAGGGCCATGCAAATGATCATGGGACTGTAACACCTATGAAGGCAGGCTGAGGGAGTTGGGAGCCTGGAGAAGAGAAGGCTCCATGGAGACCATATAGAAGTTTTCCAGTACCTAAAGGGGGCCTACAAGGAAGCTGGAGAGGGACTCTGTCAGGGAGTGTAGTGATAGGCCAAGGTGTAACCATTTTAAATTAAAAAGGAGTAGATTAGATATTAGGAAGAAATTCTTCTCTCAGAGTGGTGAGGCACTGGAACAGGTTGCCCAGAGAAGCTGTGGATGCCTCATCCCTGGAGGTGCTTAAGACCAGACTGGGTGAGGTCCTGGGCAACCTGATCTAGTGGATGGTGTCCCTGCTTATGGCAGGGGGGGTTGGAACTGGATGATCGTTAAGGTCCCTTCCAACCCAAAACGTTCTGTGATTCTATTCATCATACCATGTCCACTGCATGTGGCCTTTCTGTTCCTCCTTTTTGTTTCCTACATGGCATGAATGCATGAACAAATACTTAAGATAGGCTCCCGCTCTCACTGCTTTCACAGGGAAAGTGTGAGAGCCTTACTAATCATGCTTTTGGGGTATTTCTCTGCTGCCCTGTATCTCTGCTTCTCTTCAGACTAGTCACCGTCCCCCAGTGACCCTGATTTATATCCCTCCTCATTAACAACAAGCCTCTTGACAAAGATGCCCTAGCTCTACTTTGTCAAAGGAATTCTCTCTCTCTTCAGCAGCCCCCATTCTTCAGAAAGTATCTTGTGATGATAAAAGCCAAAGCCTTGCTTGTGGCAGTGGCTGTGAAATGAGATGTTTATAGTGAATAGGTTTATTCTCCTGCCCAAGCCTTTCCTCTTACGGACAGGATGGAGGAGTACAGTACCTGGGTTCTTGCACCCTTCACTCTGGCCCCTTGAGCTTGGAGTAGCTTTTGATATGTTCAGGTTTTCCTTTGGTAGTGTCACCAGTGCACACATAAATGAGCAGAAAGGTACAGTAGCCCAAAGGCTGGACTAATCTCAGGAATTTCTTCACAGCATTGCAGATGGAAGCTCTTTGCAGAGTTTGGTCTGCTGAAAGGAGTCTGTGCCCTTTGTCACCTGTTGTTGCCTCTGGGTTGTACTGCATCAGTCAGGTTTAGCTATATTTGCTGCCATTCTTGACAGAACTTGTTCCTCCTCACCTGATACCGAGAGGGACCTTTAGATCTGTTGACAGTCTCTTGCAAGTCTGTTGGAGTCTTCTTCAGGCAGTATACCACTGCAAATGCACACGAACCACTTACTATTTGCGTGAAGGGTTCAGACTAGCTTCCCCAGAGAGCTGCCAATGAGTAGAGATTACTGGTTGGAGTCACGATAGGCAGAAAGGTAGAAAGAAGTTGCTTAATAATGACTGGAGGTTTTTGAGATGTTGATATATCTTGCTTCCTTTCGTTTTCTGTCAGTCTTCCCAGGATCGTTCTGGCCTAAGACTGGTTCTCTGTGCATTCCTCCTTAACCTTCGGATGAAAGGTGAGGCAGGATTCTGAAAGTGCATGCCCTTTGTGGATGCTTTGAGGTGAATAAGGTCTGTGGCTTCAAATGATAAAGATGCTGTATGTCTAAATCGCATGCTTCAACGCTTGCACTTGTTCATTAGGGTAGAATGAGTCCAGCAGCTGGGCCTTTGTCACAGTTTTCTGTAAATTTTTCTTACCTGGCACAGCGGGAGTCACTGGAGAATGTACTGTTGTTGGCTCAGGACAGGAGAGCAAAGGGAACAATTGGAGAAAGAAATCTGGTTGACAGACTTGTTTTTGCAAAGTTGGAAGCTGGGCTAGTGTAGTGACCATAGAGCTATGAAGAAAAGAAGAAAAGCACAAAGAAGAAAATCTCACTACATACAGTTCTGCAGTCTATAAATGGCAGGATAGTAACAATTTAAGATGTTCAAATGATTGCTGTTCCTGTGACCCAACCTCGTCTGTTGCACAGACTTTTGGGTTGGTCAGATCCTGTAGTGAGCTGGTTCATTATGCAGTGGCATAACCTGCAGAAATCTAATTCAACAAAAGAACAGGATTGGGTTTTTGCTAGTGTAGGAAGCTTTTCTGGTTGCTAGTGGATGCAGTGAGTGCTAGGGACTGGTTGGTACTACATGCCCCAACAGGATTGCATGTTACTGGAGAGTAAAACTGGTACAGCAGCAGTTTAGAGTGACTTAAATTGTCTTAGAATCATGATATGTAATTGCTCCATCCAGCATCCTTTTCACATGGGAATTTCTAAAAATATGTTAATTTCTCCCCTTTTCTTGCTTGGGTCCAAGGTGAATAACATGCCATTAACCATTTTCCTCTTAAGAATTATTAATCTTTTCAAATTATTACAGGCAGAGTTTAGGAGCGAATGTAAATTACAATTCTGTTACTGAGAATGGATCCAAAGTGGCATTTGGAAATGAGATTTCTCTGATTTTGTTGCTCTAAAATGGAGGAACTTGAAGAAGATGTAATCTGCAAATATGTAAAGGAGATTCTTAGAGGAATTTATGCAAGGTGTAGATAAATGAACTAAGGAGACCTGTGTTACCAGGTGCTTGTTGAGAAACAAAACAAAACAAAAAACAACAACAACAACAAAAAACACTTCAGTTTCCCATTTCTGACACTAATTTATTAATGATAAGATCAGCAGCCCCTCACTGATTTTTGTTTCTTTAAGTTAGTCTGATGCTTATTTCCAAATAGACAAGACAAAGTTTTTGAACTTGTAGTTCAGATAAAATGTAGATAATGATATTTATGAATTTGTAGGGATTGCTAAACTCAGGGCTACAGTCCAAAGATTAGTGTTAAGATAGCTTGATCTGTTTGTTATATGTGTTGAAACAAGCTGACAGTGGGGGATGTCCCTTCTACTTGCTTTAATCTGCTTCCTCTGAGTTCAATACTTCCGCTGCTTGATTTCACTTGGCTCATCTGGTTGGAAAGACTGTATATCTGTGTCTTTCTGAAGAACATTTTTGTTTAAGGTAGTTAGTCTATATGGATGGTTTTAATTAGGGAACATACTAAGATAATGTCTAATTAATTAACACCTTTTTGGTCCTAGGTGGAAGCTTCTGCAGCTAGAACAGGTAGGAAATAATACTGTGGAAATAACGCTTGTATTTTCATTACAGTTTTGGCATGGAACTCAAGTGCAGTTACTGCAGTGTGGTTTTAACCCTGTAAAGTTGGGAAGAGGAAACAAGCCAAGTGAGCTTACAGAGTTATGGGGGAAAAGGGAATTCTTCCATCTCTAGTTTTGTTTTGTCTGTAGTTTTATATTAGTGCCTGTCAAAACTAGGCAAGTTTGGGTTATATGTTTGGTCTACGACATTTTTGTTGTTTGTGTGTGTGTGTGTGTAGGAAAATGTACTTATGAAGAGACCCCAAACTTGTGTATCATGTACCCGAGTACATTAAATACTTCTCTGCCACACCACCACCACCAACAAAAAGGTGAGATATAGACTGTCCTTGGACACAGGAGCTGATGTTATCTCTGCAAGCTTTAGAGTATGTCTTAACACAACTTTTTACTAAAAGATCACTATTGAATGACTCCCTTCAAGAGTAATTTGTCTCCAAAGCAAATGCCTCCAATTCATAAATACAACATGGTTTTGTTTAGAAAGTCCTTAGACTGGAATGACAGGTCAAAACAGTAATCTGAGGGGACCTATCTGAGGGGACCTTTCCATTTTCCAAAATTCAGTGAAGCGTGTCTAGGAACACTTGAAAGGGACAGGTAGTTTAATACTATTTCTTAAAAGTTCCTGACAATGTATAAGTGCTTCCAGATGTCTTTTTTTGAAATGGGATCCAGGTATGAAGGATACATAGAATCATAGAATGGCCTGGGTTGAAAAGGTCTTTAAAGATCATCTAGTTTCAAACCCCTGCTCTAGGCAGGGTTGCCAGCCACTAGAGCCGGGTGCCCAGAGCCACATCCAGCCTGGCCTTGAATGCCTCCAGGGGTGGGGCATCCACAACCTCTCTGTGCAACCTGTTCCAGTGCCTCACCACCCTTTGAGTGAAAAACTTCCTTGTAGTATCTAACCTAAATCCCCTCTGTCTTAGTTTAAAACCATTCCCCCTTGTCCTATCACTACCAACACATGTAAATAGGCATTCCCCCTCCTGCTTATACGCTCCCTTCAAGTACTGGAAGGCCGCAGTGAGGTCTCCCCAGAGCCTTCTCTTCTCCAAGCTAACCAAGCCCAGTTCCCTCAACCTTTCTGCACAGGAGAGGTGTTCCAGCACTCTTATAATCTTAGTGGCCCTCTTCTGGACCTGTTCCAAGAGCTCCACATCCTTCTTGTGCTGGGAGCCCCAGGCCTGCACGCAGTATTCCAGCTGGGGTCTCACAAGAGCAGAGTAGAGGGGGACAATCACCTCCCTCTCCCTGCTGGCCACCTCTTTTTTAATGCAGCCCAGGACATAGTTGGCCTTCCGGGCTGCAAGTGTGCACTGTCGGCTCATGCCCAGTTGTCGTCCATCAGGACCCCCAAAACCTTCTCTGCAGGGCTGCTTGCTCTCATCCAAGTTCTTCTTCGTCCAGTCTATATAAATACCTGGGATTGCCCCAGCCCAAGTGCAACACCTTGCGCTTGGACTTGTCAAACCTCGTTAGGTTCTCGTGGGCCCACTTCTCCAAGCCTGTCCAGGTCCCTCTGGATGGCATCCCTTCCCTCTATTGCATTGACTGCACTGCTCAGCTTGGTGTCATCTGGAAACTTGCTGAGGGTGCACTCGATTCCCTCGTCTATGTCATTAATAAAGATGTTGGAGAGCACCAGACCCAAGACCGAACCCTGAGGGACACCACTTGTGACCGGCCTCCACCCAGACATAGAACCGTTGAACACAACCCTTTGGCTGTGACCAGCCAACCAATTATTTATCCACCTAACAGTCCATCCTTCAAATCCATACCTCTCCAATTTAAAGAGAAGAACTTGGCTTTGCTCAAGTCTAGATAGATAATATTCATCGCCCTTCCTTTGTCCACCTATGCTGTCACTCCATCATAGAAGGCCACCAGATAAGTTAGGCAAGATCTGCCTTTGGTGTAGCTGTGCTAGCTGTCTCGGATCACCTCTTTATCTCGTGCATGCCTTAACGTGTCTTCCAGGAGGATCTGCTCCATGATCTTGCCAGGCACAGAGGTGAGGCTCACTGGCCTGTAGTTCCCTGGGTCTTCCTTTCTCCCTTTCTTAAAAATGGGAGTAATGTTTCCCTCTTTACAGTCACTGGGGACTTCTCCTGACAGCCATGATTTTTCAAGTATGATGGAGAGTGGCTCAGCAACCACATCAGCCATCTCTCTCAGCACCCTGGGATGTATACCATCTGGCCCCATGGATTTACACACATCCAGTTTCCTGAGGTGGTCCCGGACTTGTTCCACTGTCACAGTGAGATGGAATCCGCTCCTCTCACCCTCTCCTCGAGGTCCAGGGTCCTGACAGACATAGGAAACTTGACCACCGGTGAAGACTGAGGCAAAGCACTTACTGAGTGCCTCAGCTTTTTCCATGTCTGAGGAAGTCAGTTCTCCTGTCCCGTTTATCAGAGGGGGAATTCTCTCTTTGGACTGTCTCCTCCTGCCTATGTGTCTGTAGAACCTCTTTCTTGTTATTTTTCACATTCCTTGCCAAGTTCAGCTCCATCTGTGCCTTGGCTTTCCTGATCCCGTCTCTACACATCCAGATGACACCCCTGTATTCCTCCCAGGCTACACAACACTGCTTCCACTTCCTGTACATTTCCCTCTTTTCCCTCAGTTTAAGCTGCGGGTCCTCGCTCAGCCATGCCAGTCTCCCACCTCCTCTGCTCAATTTCTTCTGCTGGGGAATGGAGAGCTCTTGCACTCTCAGAAGGGTGCCTTATTTTTGGCATAGCAGGGAAAATTTTAGATTCATCTCAGATTGGAGGTTAAGCCTCTGCCATTCTGAGTTGTTTCAGTCTTTCCTCTGGATTTCTTTCCGCTTTTGGAAAGATCCTTCTGATTACCCATTTTCTGGGGGTGGGTTCTTAATTCTTTTCTTTGTCTGCTATTTAAAATTAATGGAAGTTGGACATTCAAAACATGGGAGAGACTGAACATTAAAAATAGAGTGGGTTTGCAGTAATGTTAGTTACATATATGTCTCTAGTTATGTTCTATAATATCGAAGACTTGTATTTAAAGTTTGAAATGTTTGATGCTTATGACTGTGCATCTGTGGTTGGGGGGGAGCCCAGCACTATGTTTCTAAGGCTCTCAGTGTAGATGGGCTCTGGGTAGATGATATAAAAGGACAGAGATCTGCTATCAGGAGGTTTTCTGTCAGTTGAGAGAATGCTTTGTACTTTTAAAAAACGTAAGAACATCCCTTGACCCAGGGATGTTCTCAGATCTCCTAGTGGAAAACGTACAAAAATTGTAGAAAAAGTCTCACCTACAAGGAAAAAAAAAAAAAAAAAAGCAACCTACCACCTGTTTCCCCCTCCCAGGTCAATTTTCTGTCAATACAGGTTTGTTGAGATGGCCTGTAGCGCAACCAGGTGGCTACCAAAGCTCGCCCAAAGTGCAAGCAGGAGGGAGATGGGTATAGGATAAACTTTTTATGACAGGGAAACTGTTACTTCTGCCTTCTTGAAGAAGCCATGTGTTGCAACTATGAGAAGAGGAAGAGCATGCTCCTCTTGTTAGATTTGTGTTTACTTTTTCTCTTACCTTGGCTCTCGTAACTCCTGAGCAGCTTTAATTCACTAGTGTTTGTTTGGGTTAGGTTCCTGCTGCTTTTGTCATCTAAGGCAAGTCAGTTCAGCACTAGTCGCATATACCCAAGTTCATAAGGGGTGAGAGAAACGGGGGGGAGAGAGCAGTTCCTAATTCAGGTCTCAAGTAACCGTTCTGTAGGTTTTAATTCTTCATCAGTTACTGAGCTTTGGATGGTCACACCTGTGTTTTCTAGATATATTACTTTCCCTTTCTTTCTCTCCACTGCTTTTTTCTTAGACCTGCCTCATGCTTTGACATATTAACATGATTATGGTACTTTATTTGGGAGTGCCAGTCTGTGTCTTCAAAGTATTCATAGTTCGTTAAAACACTGAGTTTCTAAGATCATTACAATTGTGTACAAATTATTTACCATTCTCATTTTGTAGTGGCCCTGGTGATGTTTTGAATTCACTTTGGTGACATTTTGAAATAGTTTGGTTTTCAGTTCATGTTTAGTTTTTTTCTAGGAAGTGTATTATCAGTACAAGACATGAGAGGTGTATCAACACATTTCTGATTCACACAATGTTCAACTGTCAGAATATTATATTAATTTGACATTCAGATTCACTGCATGTTACCCGAGTATCTTTCTAAACTAATTATCTTATCTAAGATCCTTAGTACAAAAGAGAAAAGCTAATCTAAAGAAAGCAATACAGAGTCCTCCATAAATAAACAAAATCTACAAGCATTAGGGCTGTATTCCTGAGTATTCCCACTGCTTTATGTTATTATTTGTGACTAGTCTTTTTTGGTCATATCCTGCTCTGTATGATACATATTCTCAGCAGACAGAGAGTTGCCTGCTTGTTTGTCACACTGGTTCTATACTTAGCTCAAACTTTTTTTTTTTTTTTTTTTTTTATGGCTACATAATGAACAAAACTTAAGAATTCCTCTGGGGTAAAAAAAATAATGAATTTCATTGCTGGTTTGATTATTAATTCAGAACAATTGCCTCATCTGATTCACTGTATAGCCATGAGTGTTGCTGCTAGCACAAAAGAAGGAGCACTGTGAGGAGGGTGAGTGTGAGTACTAGGACCACTTCTTACAAATGACAGTGCATTTGTAATGTTAAGTGGAAAACAGAAGAAAGTATTTCATAACATAAATGCAGACCATTATTGAAAGGAATGGTTCTGTTTTTCCTGTACACATTGTGTCCCTATTGCTTCCCTTGCAGTTTAATGTTTCGCAACTACTTAGTGAGTTGAGTTAGCTAGATGTTTAAATAAAAAAATAATCTCTGGCTTTCTTTCATCTTTTTCCCCTCATTTTCCCCCACCCTTCAAATCTGTATCTCTGCAATTTGGAGATCAGGATGTCATGTGGAACCACATCAGAAGCCCTACAGAAGTCCAGCAGCGTAGGGGAGAAGAACCCAAGAAGTTGATAAAGCAAATGGAAAACTGCTGTGTTAGAATTTCTTTTAACTACCTTTCATACAGTTTCTTAAATGTCACTTTTCCCATGTTGCCTTTTTGTATTTTGCATTTGTACTCCTCTACTAGTCAAGTAGCTTTTCTTCCTTTTACAGAAGGAACTAAAAGTTAAAATATACTAAAATATACTAAATGCTTTTGATTTTTTTTTTTCTTACAACTTAAGACTATCCTGTTTTAAATGAGATTCCTTCAAGAAAGCTAAAGTTACTTTAACCATGCTGCAAAAAGCTAGGCAGTAGCAGTGGCTGATGAACCTTTTGTTATTAATCCGAATAATAATATCTAAATTCCTGGTCTACCACAGAAGTCATCTGAAATACTTTAAGAGTCAGAAAGCCATAAGATGACACTGCCCATGGAAGAAGAAGAGGAAAGCCTTCCCTATTCTTAACTACACATTGCTGTCTATGCACTGCCTTCTCTTTTTTGTGGGTTCAGGTCCGTTGGTAGATGTGGAAATACTTTCACAGGTGACCTGCAGAAGCATTTGTGGATTTGGAACCAGCAGCTGCAACAGCAAAAGAGCAGGGCTGGTTCTTTCGGTGGCAGTGCTGACTTGTGCTGGTTTATAGTGTTTGTGCACAAGTGTGGTGATTTATAAGATGTTAGAGCTGACTGCTTTCAGTACTCAAAGGGCAGTCTGTCTTCCTCCTCACCTCTCCTGGCTGTGCAGTCCCACACCTTGCTCTTGCACTATGGGATCTGATTATCTGAGGTACTACCCCACTAATGTCTCAGGTAGCTGTTTGAGCACAAAGTCATGAACGGTGCTCTGCAAGTTTAGCAAGCTAACCTGACTCACTGGCAGGATCAGATGAGCACCAGAAATACCGAGCAAAGGAGAGTGGAACTGTATGGTCAGAACAGAGTAGTGAGACTGCTTGTTTTCGTTTCAGTGATAAGTTAGTTGTCTCAGCTTTCTTGCAGAACCTCACCCTAAATTTAAAATTTCACACTTCCAGTTGCTCAGAGTAGTTGTGTTGCTTGTCATCTCACCATGCCTTGTTACTTATGTTGATAATAGCAACTATGAAGCTATGTAAACTGAAAACTTTTTTTTTCCTCCCCCCATAAAATTAGTTGCTTGTTGA
The DNA here is from genome assembly GCF_011077185.1 of Oxyura jamaicensis. NCBI lineage: Eukaryota > Metazoa > Chordata > Aves > Anseriformes > Anatidae > Oxyura > Oxyura jamaicensis. Next base: position 78,983,332 of record NC_048893.1, on the reverse strand, counting down.
TCACCACCACCAGGCCAAAGGAGAGACGATGGAAGCACGTTGCTGGTAGCGTGGTAAAAGGCAACATTGTCCCCATGGATGTCAGCACTGGCTTAAGTCAGGTCATGAAACGGGAGGGTTTTTTTCACGTTTTACGTGTGAAAACAACAACAACCAAAAGGCATTTGCAGTGCAGTTGCTAGAAAGGCATTTTTAAGGGCATATTTAGTGAGTGAGGACTGGATACCTAAATCCTGTTTATGAGCCCAAGCTTCTTTTTAATACGGAGAGTCACTTCATTTTGAGCTTTGAAGGGAAATCTGATAGACAATCTAATGATAGTTTGTGAAGTGGCTATATTGCATGTGTGTATGTTCACACATCCACATACTTGTGTAAGAATACGGGAAACTTTTTTCACTATTCAAGTTAAAACTATCTCCCATGCACTCACCGAGTCATTAACTTGAGCTGTGTCTTCAGACTTTTCTTCAGTGTAATTAAAATAATATAAAACTTTGATCAAAACTAATTATTTAATTTCAATATATTCAAATTTATCTCATCATGAATATTTTTTTTTAGTTTTTGCTATGGAAAATACTTGATTTCTTCTAACTGCCCAGGAACAAATTAGGAACAGAAAATAACTTCTCAATGTATTTGAAATAATGTATTTTCTAACACTGTTGTTTGTTTAATGATTTAATCTTTTTTGTTTTTTTCTTTATAATTTTTTTTACAACACTCCATTTACAAATCCATCGTAACAGGTAAACACTAAAGCATCCATATATGGGAATATGGCTAAAATACTGTGTATTTCTATCTTTACTTGTCCAAATGTCTTTTGAGTATTTTCTCTAAATGTATCTTTTTTGTTGCTGATGGAAAGTTTTCTTAAATGTGTGAATGTTTACACAGTATAATAACTATAGCTGAGGCTTTAACATGATTTTAGTATAGTTTCCATGTTTGTATTCCTATGATGAAATACATTTTCAGAGCAAGATGGTGATCTAGAATGAAATTATGTTTATAATATACCTTTTTACAGTATATGTCTTTTATATTTGGGTCCATTCACTTCATATTTATGCATGACTCCAAAGAAGTGCTTGTGGTTTGGGATTATAAGTGGTGTATTGTTACTAGAAATGTAGTTCAAAAACACAGATCTAGCCATAACCAGTTTACTTAGTATTAATGAGGTATACATACAGGCATCAGGACTGTTTCTCCCTTATATTGAAAGGAAGGCTGGAAGGCTGTACCCAGAATGGCCTCAATCGCATTGAGTGTCATTCTCCTTCCCAAGTTTTTCAACATTTTCGATAGGACATGCATTTCTAAGAATGATTCTGTGTTCTTTCTAGGGAGGGTAAGAGATACTCTGAGTCAAGGAAGGGATGTGAAATAGAACTGGTTCAATTTAGGTTCCTGCTTTCTTTCTGTTTGGAGCTGTAGTTGTGCTCTTAGCTGCTCTCTTCAGGTTAAGGACTAGTTTAAATAAAATTGCATTTAAAGGGCTATACTAAGCATTACCCATTTTGTGGACATCTATACTGCTTATAGTCATTTTATAAGATCGATATGTAAGGTTAAATCAACAGATTAAAGCAAGCTTTCGATGTATACAATGGCATTTTGTTAATACTTTTGTTAATTATGCCTCTCTCTTGGCAGAATTTATGTTCAAAGTATGCAGAGTTTTAAGAATTTTAGAGATATAGTTATGTGTTTTTGTTTGTTTGTTTGTTTGTTTTGAGGTTGGTGAGTAAATACGTATTTTGTTATTGCCAGTAATCTACTGTCAGAGATAAAGTTTGGGGTACTTCCTTTTTGAATTTTTATATCACAATTGGGATGAAACACATTTAACTCTCTTCAACTAAACTGTAAGTAATTATTAAACACTTCAGAATTTTAACACAAATATTACACAGTGTCTTGTGGCTGACAGATATTGGGAGGATGAACGAACCAGAAATAGCAATGCACTGTTTTGAGAACAAGAGTGAGTCAAGGCTTGTAGGAAAATTCAGTGATTCTTGTTACAACAACTGATTAATTGGGAAAAACAGGTAGCAGAAAGCGATGTCCTCATATTTTGAGGAACAGTTTGTGTGCTGGAAGGCTAGCCTGTTTCTCCCAGCTGAGTAAGTTGAAATCATAATAGCCTGCTTGCTGAATGTCTGTTCATTTGGGAAACATTAGCAAATCTGTGGATGTCTGGATGAATAAATTGGTATAGTGAAGTTGAGGGAGCTGGAGACTTTCAGGTTAGCATACAGATCTCTGAGGATCTTTCCTCAGTGTAATTTTTTGGGAAGTTCTCAGTCCATGTTAGCTCCTACTGGGAATGTGATGAAGCTGGTGTATGTTTCATGTTTTTGAAAATGTAATTCAAACTTACTTTTTTGGAATGTTGCATGCAGAATGACCATGTATTATTCCAGTTGTATGCTACTGCTGTTAGAAATGTATTCTACATACTGGATCCATCTGAATACTAAAACAGTTGTGCTTCTTTTTTGAATTATGGTTTTGATTATGGAAACCTGTTTACTGTATTTTTTTTTTTTTTACATACATATAAGTACAAGTAAATGTATTTTTTGCTGAGAAAGTTTTCTTCTTCCTTTCTCTCATGCTGTTGTTCTTTGGGTTTCTTCAGGCCATAGGTTCTGGCATTTCAAGCTACTTCAGTCTTTTTATCTGTGATAGTGTATCAGTTAATACTGATGTTTTAAATTGCATGAAAATAGAAGCTTGATACCAGTAATTTGATTTACTGGTAGTCTATCCAGTTCTCCTTGTGCTTGTGCATTGAATACTTTATGCATTTAGCTTTGTATCATACCATTTTATTAAAGAATTTAACCAAGCTGTGCTCCCTACAGTCATGGTATACTTGAAGACCTGAATTTGAGTGCTGGGTACTTCAAGGTCTTGGTGAGTCAGTGTCCCTTTTTTTTTTTTTTTTTTTGACTGTTTTCCAAAACTATGATTTGGAATGAAAATACTTAAAACCAACTTATTTGATATTACTGTGGTTTATGTTTTGTTTAAAATGGTGAATGTTTGCTATAATTAGAGGCATAAAACCTTTAATTATTTATGTCCTTAGCAAATCTTTGAGGTTTTAGACCTATCTCCTGAAACCATATTCCTTTTGTGAGCATATGCGTTGTTTCAGCTGAAAATAGAGCTGTTCATAACATGCAAGATGGGTGTAAGATGTTGCTTCACATTAGCTATTAACCTGTTGATGAACTGATTCATGTAGAATTTGGAAGGGATTTGTGTAGCGTGCAAAACTAAATTGAGTTTCAGAAATGACTAGTAATTTAAAATGCTGCTTGGGTGTGAGTTAAGTTGTTCAGAAGTTGCACACTGTTACTTGAAGTCTTGATCCTTTGTAGCCATTCATCGATGTGAAAGTGCTGCTTAGAATTTCTAAAGCACAAGAAAGTAGGTTAACCTAAATGGATAGGTGAACACTGATGCTTATGGATTGTAATAGGCATGAGGCTGCAGTTCAGGAATTTATGTACTCTGTCGGTGGATGTGATTGACTTGCAGAAGTGTGTTTGACTTGCAAGCTTTACAGGATATCGTTAATGTGTTTGTGCACTTAGCTTGTCCCAGTTGCGTAGTGAGATTCATTGTGAAACCTCTTCACTGAGGCTTAAGGTCAAGCATTTGGCCTTGTGTTTAGCTGTAGGGTGGGAACAACCACAGAGACAGCTTAGGAGTCATAGTTAACAGGCAGCAACTTGTTAAGTCACAATAACTCAGTTTTGTTTGCATGTCTATTCTGAGGCATTTCATTTGGAATGTGTGCCACCTAAATGATAACTCTTAAAAATTAGGTTTTATAATTGAGAAATGTAACTGAATTGAATTATAATGAAATAAATTGCTGTAGTGGGTTTATGTGGCAGGGGCCATAGGGGTGGCTTCTGTGAGAAGGATCTAGAAGCTGCCCCATGTTTGGTAAGGACCCCGCTGCTGACCAGAGCCAAGCCAATAAGCGATGTTTGCGCCTCTGTGAGAGCATATTTAAGACAGGGAAAAAAACCTGCTGAGAACAGCAGCTGGGAGAGTGAGAGGAGTGAGCAACAGCCTTGCAGACGCCAAGGTCAGTGAAGAAGGAAGGGGAGAGGTGTTCCAGGTGCTGGAGCAGAAGTCCCCTGCGGCCCTTGGTGAGGCCCATGGTGAAGCAGGATGTCCCCCTGCAGCCCATGGAGTACCACGGTGGAGCAGGGTTCCACGCTGCAGCCTGTGGAGGAGACCATGGTGGAGCAGGTGGACCTGCACCGACGCAGACTGCAGCCTGTGGAAGACCCCTGCCAGAGCAGATACCGGGCCAGACCTGTAACCCGTGGAGAGGAGACCACACAGGAGCAGGTGACCTGGCAGGAGCTGCTGCCCGTGGGGGACCCAGGTTGGAGCAGTTTGCTCCCGAGGGATGGACCCCGTGATACGGACCCATATCTGGAACAGTTTTTGAAGAGCTGCTGCCTGTGGGAAACCCACGCAGGCTCAGTTCAGCAAGGACTGCATCCCGTGGGAGGGACCCCACAGCACAGGGGACGAGAGTGACCGAGAAGGAGCAGTGGAGATGAAGCGCTATAGACTGACCACAGCCCCCATTACCCATTCCCCTGTGCCGCTCGGGGGGGGAGGAGGTGGAAGAGGGTGGATGGGAAGAGAAGGCATTTTTGGTTTGTTTCCTCTGTTTCTCACTTCTCTAGCTTGTTAGTAATAGGCAATAAATCTTCCTATCTCCCTATGCTGAGTCTGTTTTGCCCATCACAATAATTGTTGAGCTGTCTCCCTGTCCTTATCTCAACCCTTGAGCCCTTTGTGTTGCATTTTCTCCCCATTCCTCTTTGAGGAGGGGGAGTGAGAGAGCAGCCATGGTGGAACTTGGCTGCCTATCTGATTAAAACTACCATGGTTGTCATAGACAGGAAGACATAAGCTACTAAAATGTCTGCATGTGCAAATGAGGACTGAGAAATTCCAGTTATTTTTTATTTTTATTTTTTAAAGTATGTGCATCCACCCTAAAATTCTACTAAATCAGCCTGTAGAGAGGAAACTGTTGTCCTCTAGATAAGTGCTGTGCAAGTAGGCTTCACCGTATTAGATGTTACTGTCTCAAGGACTTTCTTAGGCTATAGATACATGTCTCCTGACTTCCCTGGTGACAGCAGCAGAAGTTTCTGCCTCTTTCTTCCATCTTCACTGGAGTTCAATGTTGCATCTGTTTTCTGTGGACTTCAGAGATTCATGTGGCAGCTTCTAGTCTCTTTGGATCACAGTAAAATTCTTCAGTGAAAACCAGGTGCTTTATACTTTAAGCTCACCTTTTAGAATGACAATCAGCAGGACCAGTTGGGCTAGCTGATGAGGAATCAAGTACTTACCCAAATTACAAGTTATCATGAGTTGCTCTGAGCTGTATTTGAGAGAAACTTGAGGCTTTTTGGCTTTATCTGAAGGACATAGTGTAACCTGGTTAAGTTCATTCCCAGCTGATTACAGTTCTTATTGCAAGAACTCCTTTTGCACTTTGATCTGAATACTGTGATACTTGCCGTATAATGTTAAGGGTCTGTCATATGTAGTTTTGGAGACATCTCACAGAGGAAAACAAAGGAAAACTGGTAGTGAGTGGAAGAAAAGTTCTTGTTCAAGTGCAGATTTTACATTTGTTGTTATAGTACGATATTCCAGCTCAGGAGTCCTCTACCTCATAGGGCCAAAGAATACCTAAATGTTTTATGATAATTTGAGAAATTGTCTTCCAAGCAGTGTAAAATGGATATTGGTAAAGTTAATGATATTGGAGAATCTGTGAAATCTCCCTTTCCTTGCTGTTGTTATTGGTACTTCAAAGGACTCTACAGCTGTCTGTGTTTTATATGTCTGCAATGTCATGGGCATCCATTGAGAAAGCCAATGAATGGACCAAGCTGTTATTTGTTGAGGTACTTGCACATGGTCTGAACATCTGCCTTCTGCTTGTTTGTGAATTTGGTTCATTGTCTGCAGGCAACCATGAATGTAACTCACTACTACTCTTCTGGGACTGGAATGGTGCTATTACTACAAAGGAAAGAGAGCTCATCTCCATTAAAAAAAAAAAAAAAGAAAAGATTAAACCCCCTGTAACCTATTTTTTTTTTTTTTTAAAAAAAAACTTTCTCCATCTTTGTATACAAGAATTAGTTCTTTGGAAAAGAAATAAATTGTATGCATTGATATTTTCTGTGTTACAAGTTTCAGTGTATCATAGTGAATAAATATTATTTTATCATCCACGCAGCAGTAATGACCATTAACTGCTGGATCTCGGATGGAATGCTGAATACAAGCTTGTTTTTCAAAATGGCAGAATCTGGCTCCTTTTTACTGTAATAAAGCTGCTTCTGTTTGCAGCACTGTGTTGCTGGGAGACTGCAGCTAATTTTTGTGGCGCATGTCAGTAGTGGTGACTCAAATTATACATTTCATTCAGTAGCTCCTTTCTTGTTTGTAAACTGTCTTCTATTAGGGGAGAGAAAAAAATGTTCTGGAGAAAAGAGAAAATGTTTGAATTGGGAACAAAAGCTCAGATTATTCTGTTGATAACATCACTGTACTCCAATACACTGTACATCCAATGTCACTCCAGGGAAGTGGTGACCTGACTGAATTTGAACCAGTCTGCTAGTCAAGGTTAACCCAGGTATTCAGGAGAATATCCTATCTGAGGCATATGCATCACTTCTGTTTGCTTTTTCAAACTCAGTTGTGCAGAATTTCACCACGTGGTATGACTGTAAAGAAGAATAACAAAAAAGACTCTGAGATTATATGAATTAGAAAACTGTAGTTTTGGTTCACAGCAGAGATGTACAGTGGCAATCTTTGAGGTCTATAGAAAATATAGTCCTTTCTAAAATGGGTTGTTAGACAGCTTGCACGTGGATCAGGACATGCTTGCAATTACAGTAGCAAAAAGGGGGTGTAGTTGGATGTAAACCTAAATGTATTTTCTACATGTGTAAAATGGAATCTGAATGACAAGTTAAAATCTTTTGCTTGCCAAATCAGTACTCTTTTTCTGACTAAAGGAGGTCATAGTCTATTTACTGATGTTCACATTCTGCTCAGACTTTTATCAGTCTTTTGTTTTTATTCCTGCTTGAGATGCTTCTATAAAATGGTTGTGTGTGCATCTGAAGCCTGCTTGTTTAAACACGCAAGTCATGTCAGCTGCAATGCGGCAGTGCTTGGTGCTAATGAGGTGAGCAGCCAGAGCACCCGTCTGCTTATGTTCTCTCATCTCTGTACAATTATGGCAATGGGTACTGAAAAAAAAAAGGTTTTGTATTGGATATGGCTTTTTGGCCTTTCCAGAGTATGGTTCTATGCTCTCCTGAGGGCTGGACAGCCTATTTCTACTTCTGTTTGGGGAGTTAGGTGGTTACTTCATTATATTTAATGCAAGCTCTAAAATACGACCTGGCTGGGAGAAGAAAACAAAATAGGAAGTACAGAGAGGACTTCTCACCCCCTAACACACACATTAATTCAAATGCACCTTTAAATGAAAATTAAATGAAAATATATTGCCTGACAATATATGTGTCTACAGATTGAGCAGATACAAGTTTGTATTTGTAAAGTAACATCTTTGAAATAGAACTAAACAGGTAATAAATATGGGCTAGATCTGAATGAGCAGGCCTTTCGTAGGCACAGAAATGCAGGTGAACTATGATTTCTCAACTCACCTTTTCTTTTTAACCCTTAAGGTGCTGACAGTAGTGTCAACTGTGTACTTTACATTGTAGTTGGATGGTTTTAGTTTGAACATATGGTGAATAAAGTGAATATTGAATACGTCTTGTCTGTTCTGGTTTTCAGCTGCCAGACTGTCTTCATCAAGCTTGATGCCTTCCCAACTGATCCTATCATATTTCCATTCCTGCAACTTTTCTTCCCTTGTTTCTTTTTCAGAGACATTGTCTGTAAAACTATAGATCATGACTAAGGGATACGTTGGTCTTGGTGACAAAGCTGGCTTTCCTTCTGATTCCTGTCTTAATGCCACAGGGTGCTGCCCTGTTAGCTGAAAAAAATTATTTCTGAGTATTATTATATATCAGATTGTTGATATGAATCATGTTAAAAATACTGCTATTTTTTAAGGGTCATATCTAGCCTCAGTTACTTTGGCAATTGCTGTGCAACGTGATGCCAAAATCAGAGGGATCAATACAACTGAGAGTGGGAAAGGTATAAACTGTGTCATGTAGGCAAGAAATGTCCGTGAGAGGCAGAGACATCCTGAGCTATTGTTACTGCCCATGTCAATGTAGTATGCGGCTAACACGCGTAGAAAGGATGACACATCAACCTAGAAAGTGTTTAATCTTGGGAAGACGCCCAAGATTATGTGCCCTCATACAAACTTCTTTGCCTAGCCCTAGTTTTACGTAGGCTAAAAGTAACATATATGAAACAGGACAACTGACAAGATGCATTTTAGGAAGAGTTGTGTTGTTCTAATGCTCACCATTGAAATCTGATGTAATTAGATACAGGGCAGTATTTATTTGTGTGTTTACATTTTCCTGAAAACTTTGTTGTTGATTGGAATGTTCTTATTTTCCTTCTTTAGGTCTCCGGGTGAACGGTGAGCTTATTACCGCTTACCCACAGGTGGTGGTTGTGCGTGTACCAACACCTTGGGTCCAAAGTGACAGTGATATCACAGTCCTTCGCCACCTAGAGAAGATGGGTTGTCGATTGATGAATCGTCCCCAAGCCATCCTCAACTGTGTCAACAAGTTCTGGACATTTCAAGAACTTGCTGGTCATGGTGTACCCCTGCCAGACACCTTTTCATATGGTAAGGCTTTGGGATCAAAAGGATAACAATAATCTTTGCAAGTAGTGTGAGGCTAGTTCCACAGATAAGTGTTCAGTAACCAGAAGGAGGAAAAAAGTTATGAAACTTAAGCTTCTGCTTTTGGATATGTTGATTTGCTGTGATGCTTTATGAAGAATAGTTTAATTATACCTCAACTTCCCAAGCATCGAACTTTGGTTGTTACTACTAAAACATTTTGAACTCTTTTCCAGTTGCCCAAAACAACAGGCAGGAACTCAAGGAACTAAATGTTACAAGCTTCTGTCAGAATCTACACTTTAGTAACATCTGAAAATAGATTAAACTTCTATATGACTAAAAATATTTGCAAATATATTAGTTATTATAAAAGGACAGAAATAGCACAGGCTCTTGTGTTTAACTATTAACAGTTCTTTGATGTTTGCTTTCCATCCAGAATTCCCTCCATCAGTTAATTACTGATATTCGTTGTTCCTGCCTCTGGGATCTATGGCTCCTGACAGAGTGCTAAATTAGAAGAACCATTTGACTGAGCTACCCTGATAATTTTTCTGATTTTACTTATAATATGTTAAAGAATGGAAGATGCCTCTTAGCTTTACTTTCCTTCTTGGGAAACACTAGTGCTTTCCTTTCCTTTGTGCACTTACACTGACAGACTTCTGTAATGGGAACTTGACAAAAACATCAGTCAAATATTTCCATCAATTAGTATGAAAATACATCTGAGAACATCCTTCCTTTGTAGAGGCAGTTGCTCTAGATCTTTGACAATGGAATTAGTTTTTAATTTTTATTGGGAAAGGGAAACCACAAATTATGGGGTAGTTGGAGAACATCTCTGTTTCTTTGTAACTCCACGACATTTCTTTTAATGCCTCTCTAGAATTTGACAGAAGCACGGCCTTCCTTTTTTACACAAGTATCAAGTTGTCAGTAAGATCTGGCTTTGTCAGCAGTATGTGCTGAACTGCATGTTATTCCGTGACATGCATTAAAATCCACGTTAGGATAGCGATGGTTACTTCTGGCTTTCTGACCAATGTCTTGGCTTGACTTCTGCATTTTACTGCACATACCTTTAGAGGAATCTCATCCCTTCGTCTGCTGACTTTTGTCTTATTTATTGTACTATGGTCAGCCTTCTGTGAATCAAACAAATAAAGCATCAACCATTGTCAATGGTCATTAAAAGCTACCCCCTACGATTCTTACAGATGCAATAAAAGAAAAAGGTTTAAGTAGTACTTCAAGAAATAGGGAGAATGAGGTGAAGGAGACTTAAGCCTTGGGAAAGGGGGAGGTAGAGTTCCAAGATTTGGGTTGTTGCTGCTCTCTGGATTATGCCTTGTCTTTGTATTCCATGCTGTTTTCCTTGTTAGTAGTTTGGATGGAACTCTTCCTGGTGTTGGGTCCATTGTATTTTCCTGCAAGACATTTAAAAAAAATAGGAGCTTTTAAGGTAATAGGGTTAAACTGGAACAGGATGGTAGAATTGGGGCATTCAGATTCAGACACTGGGTTGAGCCTTTTGGGGTTGCGATCAATAGCCCTTTGTCAAATTGTTTCTTTCATTCCAAAGGACATAGGAATAAGTATTGCACAAGTTACAAACACCACGAAGTCTGACAGTACTCTATGACCAAGTTCTTCTTAATTGTTAGTTTTTTCTGCATTACCTAAGTTAGGAGGGTGGGTGGAATGCATGGCAATTACATCCCCAATTTGGCTACATCAGTCTGGTGGCACTTAATATTGTTGGTTTTCTTTTGCCAGGTGGTCATGAGAATTTTGCCAAAATGATTGATGAGGCGGAAGTGCTGGAGTTCCCTATGGTGGTGAAGAACACGCGGGGTCACCGAGGTGGGTGTGAGGTCAGAGGTGAGGGCAAGGAATATTGTTAGCAGCACTCTTTAAGATTTTGTCTTGTCAAGGGGTAATAGTTAAGAAGGTCTGCTGTTAGGTGTTGGACTTTTTTTGCAGTACTTCTAAGTTCTCCTAGCCTCAAACTTCTCAATATTGAGAGGGCTGAACAGTGGAAAGCAGTTTTAATAGAACATAGTCTTGGAATAGCATGGGGGATAGGGGTTCAAAATAATGGTGCATTATTTTGTGACTTTTGTGAGGAAAGCTTTGAACTGGATCAATGGAAGGTCTGGCTTTAGGGATACAGAGAGAAGCCTACATGGATTTTAAGGATGTTTCTAAATAGGCATAAGAAATGAAGTCATAGTTCATTGAATCTTAATTTGACTTTTCTTTCTAATTGACTTAGTCAGTAATTAGGATTCTGGTTTAAATACAATCTCATATACTGTTTGCCAAATGGGATTGATTCTTCCCCTCCACCCAAAAAACTCTGACTGCTAGTGAATGTGCAGCAGGTTCAGATGAATTTTTTCTGTTATTGTTTTTATTTTATTTTAGGTGTTGAAATAAAAAGTGTTGAAATACATTGATTTAGTTTAATGGTAGATAGTGATCTACTAAAGGAAACCAAGTTCAAAATTATTTACACAGGAGGTCACTGGTTTTAAAACCAATTTAATAAATCCTAACAATAAAAAGAGTCTGAAACTGATGTTTCACCACATAAGCCAGGAGTTACCGTAAACAAACTGAAACGTTTAAAAAAAGACACCTCTTCCTTCTTATTGTCCCTGTCTTTGTTCCCACACTGTGCTGCTCTGGTGCATCTTTTCTGCTGACACGAGTGTTTCTGTAACTGGATAGTGAATGGATTCAGTAACAGATCTTAGCTAAATCTAGACTGGTTATGTTTACTTGGATTAATTCCTTGATTGAATTATCATTTACTTTCACAATTCCCTGTACTGATGTAATGGAAGAGCAAAAGGCTGGGGCAGAGGAAGATTTTGGCAGTCATACCTGTTTATGTGGTCTTAAAGTGTTTGCAGAGCTATGAAGCAAAGTTGGGGCTTGTCTTTTTAGTAAGCTCAGTTTGACAAATGTGGATTTACTGAGACACTGGACTTGACTTGATATTACCTCTTGTTAAGATCCAGAAGTAATTATAGAGTTTGCAGCTGTTGCCTTTCTTTTCCATTTTAAGCCAGAATTCATGTTCTGCGCTGCATTAGGCAAAGTATTGCCAGCAGGTTGAGGGAGGTGTCTCTTCCCCTCTACTCAGCCCTGGTCAGGCCACACCTGGAGTGATGGTTCCAGTGCTGGGCTACCCAATTCAAGAGCAACATGGAGCTACCGGAGAGTCCAGTGAATGGTCACAAAGATGATTAAGAGACTGGGGTGTCTCTTCCGTGAGGGAGCACTGGGAGAGCTGCGCTGTTCAGCCTAGACGAAAGGCTCAGGGGAATCATATTGATGTGATTAAATACCTGAAGGGAGTGTGCAAAGAGGATGGAGCCAAGCTCTTTTCAATGGAACCCACTGCCAGGACAAGAGGCAGTGGGAATAAATGGAAACACAGGAAGTTCCCTCTAAACATCAGAAAACACTTTACTGTGAGGGTGACTGAGAGCACTGGCACAGGTTGCACAGAGGGGTTGTGGAGTCTCCCTCCTTGGAGTTACTCAAAAGCTGTATGGACACTGTGCTGCACATCCTGCTCTAGGTGCACCTGCTTGAGTAAGGGATTGGACTGGATGACCTCCAGAGGTTCTTAAAATATCTATTGATTCTGTGCTTCTGTTGACAAGTTTTGCTTTAGAGCACTTTAAATTCCATGAGTTTTAATGCAAATTTATCACAGTGCATGCCCTCTCACATTAAGAGAGTTGGGAAAACCTTTTCAAATTAATTAAAGAGCAGCCATTTGCAAATGGTATTTAGAAAATGAGGCAAACATGGTCATAGATGCTGCCTGATGAATAAAAGTCAAGTTCTTCTAAGCCCATTTTCTGCACAGTTAATGCTGCTTCTGCAAATGTGCCAATATTATTTTTGCCAAGATGTCATGGTGCAGTATAATTACCAAGATCCAAGTAGTTCCCCTCCAAGGAGTCATTCTTTCTATCCAGTTTTAGGAGTACAGTGGGATTATTAAGTGCCTGTAGGAGACTTAGAGTTGGGTATGGGAGAGATCACATGGAGGAATTTGCTTTTTTTTTTTGTTTTTAAGTCCACGTTCTGCTGCTGTTTGTTACGAGAGATTCTATTTTCCTCAAGCAGCATTTAGTGTTAGACAGACCTTAAACCCTGAGGAAGCAGAGGCTGTCCCGGGTGGGCTTTGAAGCACTTGTTGGAATGGAATTCTTTTTTCTCCTATTTCTGTTTCTTTAAGATAGGCAGTTCATCAGTTGTTTTTTGAATTCTGTTAACATTTCAGCATTGTTAACATTGCAGCATAAATGAGTGACAATTCTGCCACAAAAAATCAGTGCAGCCTTATTGCAAAATGTAAATATAATACAACATAAATGAGTCCTTTACAAAGTGGGAGAGGAGTTGAGAGAAGTGGCTGAAGATGGAAACAGATACCTTCTTGTGAGACTAAAAAGAGATGGAAATGGTAGAATCTTTCAGGAATGCTTTTCATTAATATTAGTAAAACTGGAAGAGAAGCGAGAAGTCTTTGTTGTGCTTTAGAAATGAAATGACAAAATCCTTAAGATGTTTACTTGCAAAAAAGCCAGTGATTTTAAATTCTAAACAGTTTCTTCAAAACTGCAGTACATACCATTCACTTTTACGTTTTGTGGAATATTTTACTAAATTAATCTCATATACTTTGGAGTCTAGTGTTTTGCTCTGAACTTAGTTACTCTACTGCAAAGCCTCTTTCTGGAGTTGTGAGTTGTTAGAAGTACTGGGAAGAGCAGCTGTCAGCAACTTCCCAATAGTTAAATAGCTTTGCAGTGGCATACTTATGATGTAAGAGTTCCTAGCAGCCTGTTCTTTAATAGTTTCATGCAAATGGTTCCTGTGCATCAAACTTGTAGTCTGTGAATCTAGTCTTTTTAGATGAATAGCTCCATGCTATTAGTTATTTACTGCTCTTTTCATTTTTTTTTTATTTTTTTTTTCTTTCTTCCCTCATTAGGGACTTGTACCAGAACAATCTGAAATTACAAAACTGCCTCCTTTATCTAAAGCAATGTTTTTTTTTTTTTTTTGTTTGTTTTTTGATTTTATTTTTATACTGTTCTCATGGCTCCTCAACTCTTTCAGTGCTTGAACACTTAGAAGCACTGAAGCAGTGGAACACTGATGTCCACAGAAGAATTTGTAAATGGATATAAACTACAGATGGGGCACATGAGACTGACCAGCATACTGGTCAGAGGTTTTACTTTTCTGCGTTGAATCATTGATGCAGCTCAAATTGGTAGTTTCTTCTAATCCTACAATGTCTTTTTCTTCATACAGGAAAAGCTGTGTTCCTGGCACGAGACAAGCACCATTTGGCAGACCTGAGCCATTTGATCCGTCATGATGCCCCTTACTTATTTCAAAAATACGTTAAAGAGTCCCATGGCAAGGATGTGCGTGTCATCGTAGTAGGAGGCCGTGTGGTGGGCACCATGCTCCGTTGCTCAACAGATGGGAGAATGCAGAGTAACTGCTCACTTGGTAGGAAAAGCTTTATTCATAGTTTTGATCAAAATACTTGAATCCAGTGGAAAAACGACAAACCCATGAAATAAGCTGCAGGTTTTATTTTTTGTTAATTGTGGTTAGTGTTGGTTGTTTACAGAGAAAACATGAGAGAGAAGAGTAAGTGAGATGTGCATTGCACAAACCCGTAATCAGAGACTATTTCTGCCTGAAGTTTTAGGTGGATAGGACAGATGAAGGGGAGTGGAAAGTTCTAGGAACACAAACAGAGCAAATGATGTGATAGTGGCAACATCATGCTAATGCCATATTGTCATTCATTACATCCTTTTAAGAGGAACTGAAAAAGAAGGAAGACAGAGAGTGAGGGTGGTAGAGGAGACATCCAGTTGGCAAGAGGGTAGAGTGTTAAGAGAGAAAACTGTTGAAGGCAATCAAAAGTTGGATTACATATGCAGCTGCTGTGCTGCCTTAAGTGTCACTCTCCCCCATGCAACATTTTTTTTCGCCTAAAAAACGTATCTGTCAGGAATAGGAAATTTAGTGCTAGTATCCTTAGAACTGAGTTTCTGCTTCACTTTGTGTGTTCGATAGGAGAGGATTCTTAGGGTGGAAGAGGGAAGTAGGATAGAGGTTGCCTGGCTGGTTATTTATCTGAAATTACTGAAACTGAAATTGACCTGAGCAGGGATTGGATAAAATGTGTTTATGTGCAATACAGTTTTAGTAAGTCAAAATGCCTGAAAGATTTTGGTTACTGCTTTCTTGATGCTTAGGAAATGTAACCTGGAAGATTTTTCTGCTAAATGTTTTTATTTTCCTTTTATATTTTTAAATTTAGGAGTTATGATAGATTAAGGGTTAAGTCTGTTTCATTTAATACTTCGATTATGGACTGTGTAGTGGACCAGCTGAGGTGCAGACACAAATTTTCCAGAATTCTTTCTTTAGAGACAGCAACCTATGAAGCAAGCTGAGAGGGACACAAGTAAATGATAATATCTTAACCCTCTTCCCCCTCAATTATGTCTGTCAGACCTGTAGTCTTTGTTTTAATTTTGCTGGAAGATTTCTTCTTATAACTTACAAACATGTATAGCAAACTTCTACTGTAAAGGAAAAAACAAGGGCATGCATAGAAAGCCTCTGCCTTAGAAGAAGAAACAAAGGTGATTTGTTTTGTCATCCTTTTAATATCCCAAGATTGTAAAAATGTTACCTTTTTTGACTAAAAAGTCAGTAGTTACCATTTTTTAAAACAAATCATAATCTTGAACTGCCTTTGGCAGGACAGAATCTTTCAAAACCCTGCTGCTGTGACTTCAAGTTCATTAATAATCACTGTGGAAAGGAAGTCACTTTGTGAATCATCATCAACACTATGCTTGCAGGATTGTTTTGGAGCTTCACAACCCAAGTGCACCAGCCAGTCAAGAATCGTGTTGGTCACCTGTGACCAGATTAGAGACAGCAAGTTTTTTTTCCCCACTTCTTGCAGGTGGTGTAGGGATGATGTGCTCACTGAGTGAACAAGGCAAGCAACTGGCAGTCCAAGTATCAAACATCCTGGGTATGGACGTGTGTGGCATTGACCTGCTGATGAAGGACGACGGTTCATTCTACGTCTGCGAGGCCAATGCAAATGTAGGTTTCATTGCCTTTGACAAGGCTTGTAATCTAGATGTAGCTGGTATCATAGCGGACTATGCCGCTTCTCTTTTAACCCCCGGTCGCTTGACGCGGCGCATGTCCTTGCTCTCTGTGGTGTCCACGGCAAGCGAGACTAGCGAGCCAGAGCTGGGCCCTCCAGCTAGTGCCGCTGTCGACAATATGAGTGCTAGCTCCAGCTCTGTCGACAGCGACCCTGAGACCACGGAGAGAGAGTTGCTCACCAAGCTCCCGGGGGCTCTATTCAACATGAACCAGCTATTAGCCAATGAGATCAAACTTCTTGTGGAGTGATGCCACGTGTAAATAGATGACCAACAGAACTCTCTCTTGTAAAAAATTCCTTTAAACCAACTTGCAATGCTGTTTATCAGAGAAGCTCAGAGAAATGAGGAAAGGGGAGTCAATCAAGAGAGCAAGATTAAAAGACATGCGTTCTGTGACTGCTGCCCCTGTGTTTTTGCAGAACATAATATTGTGTTCATTCTTCAGCATCAGTTTTCTAATGAAGATGCTCAATTCACAACCTAAATGGGAGTTTTATTTGGATGCTGCTTTGGTCCCCAGACATATTGCAGTGCACATGTGTTCACAGGAAAGCACTGAAGCATGATTCACTGGAAGATTTTCAGAAAGCTCTGGCAGCTCTCTAGAAACTTCCAGGAATTAATGCAGCAGTTAAGTCTCTTCTCCCTCCATAAGGCTTGATCCTGTAAATTGCTCAGTGCCTTTAGTTCTCAATGAGAGTTGAAGGTGTTAAATGCCAGGTATTTCAATGTTCCTGGACACCTACTGTTCCCTCTCTTGCAGGTGGGAGCCGTAGGTTCAGCATACTTTTAAAGTCATCCCTTTCTGACCTTGCAGGATATGGCCCTTCAAATGATGAGGCAGAGAGAAGTGTCGTTTGACTTAATGTGAGCTTTCTGTACAAGTCTCGAATTTGTGCCGTCTTGGTATTAATTGGCAGCTTTGTGTCCATATTTCTTTATAAAGCTTTTGAAGGAGGAATTCTAGAACTTGTGTTTTTCTCATTTCAACTCCAGATTTTGGAAGGTATGCAGGGGAGTTTCTCATTATATTTGTGGCAGAAGTGTCACGTTTTAACTATTTTTGCATGATTGGAGGAGATAAACAGCACTGTAATGTTTGGTATATAAAATAATGTTTAATCCAATGTGAAAAAGAATTACACTAGTTTAAAACAAACGTGCATTGACTTGTATTTGTTAGTGTTTTAGTCTTTTTGAGAGAGATCTGCAATGTTAATGTTCCTTTTTTTTAATACATGCTAGTCCAACACTCCCTTCTCTATGCCTGCATCTTTAACAGTGGCCAAAGTGAAAACACTGCAGAATATTTGCTAAGAAAACACTGAGTTAAAGCCTGTACAGTTTTTTTTTTTTTTTTTTTTTTTTT
>NC_048893.1:78898292-78965717 GCF_011077185.1 Oxyura jamaicensis | reverse complement strand
CCAGAAATGTGGTAAGTGTGGAGGAGTGAAAAGTTGGTTAAAAGTGATTAGAATTCTAGAGGTACTTTAGAACAAAGCTGCAGTTCATACAATACTTGCAAGGTTTACTTTTTCCCCATTGAAAATACTCAAAAGCTGATGTCAGAAATCCAAAGAGCATAACTGGGGAGAAATACTAAATTCTTAGTTTTGGGAAACATGCAGCAAATTAAATTAAAAAAAAAGAAAAACGGAAAGGAAAAAAAAAAAAGAGCTCAGCCAGATTAAAAAAAAAAAATAAAAAAATATGTAATCTAGGTCCATATACAATTAACAAATTGATCGTGGACCCTTATGTGTACGTGGTGTGAGTGCACACACTTGTGTGTTTGTATATGCACATTTGCTTTGCTTCATTTCCTTTTGGGTTTTGGCTTTTTAGATCCTATACTTTTTCTAGGCTGCCTGATTTTTCTTAGTCCTTCTGGCTGTGCATTTTCTCATTACCCTTGAGCTGTTTTGGAAAACAGATAACCAAAACAGATATACTGAGTCCATTTTTCAGTCCCTATCTTCCCCCTCCTTTTCCTCCTCCTCCTCCCTCTGTTCTCATTCCTTTCCCATTTTCTGGGTTCATAAAGCCCTGGAGCTATATATATGTGTGTATGTATGTGTGTGTATATATATATATATATATAAGATAGAAATATATATATATATATATATAAACATAAGCCTCTTTTTTAAAAACAAAAGGTAAAATGTTTACAACTGAAAAACAATCTTGTGAAAATAGGGTTTGTTTGGAGGGGGGTTGTGTGTGTGCAATGCTGCTGTTTTCTGGATACTTAATGGAGCATGTCTCATGTACCCTCTGAGGCTCTGCACTGCCCACCTCTGTGGCCCCTCCTCACCTCTCTGCTGCTCTGCTGTTTTATCTTCACTTTGGACCTTAGACACAACTCACGGACATTATGCAGAGAGTCTTCAAGAGGCAATAAACAGTATTAACCTGCTTTCCTGGAAGTTTGATCATGCTTCTTTGTACAGTTTTTTTTTTTTTTTTTAATTATTATTTTATTTTAAAAGGAATGTAATAAAATGGCTTTTTTTTGTAGAATTAAATATTACTATTAAAATCAAGTGAAAGGTTGACTATTGGTGTTAAGCAAGAGAAGTGGACCAGCTGGTCCAGCAACAAAAGGAGCTTCAGCAGTCAAGGTATTTTCAAATCTTCTGAGCCTTCAAGTGCACAGGTTATACTTGAAGAATATAAAGGTCTTCAACTTTTGTGAAGAGTTGCAGAAACACAGAACACAAAAGAAAACTAATTTTCTAGTCATTGAGCAGTCTCTTCAGAGGCTCTTATCGCCTGGTGTGTAAGGGGAATTTGGGTGTTAGTTCTTTGGGTTTTTTTCTCCCTTCCTCCCCCCCGCGCCCCCCCCCCCCCCCCTTTTTTTTTTCTTTTCCTTTTTCTTATTAGTGGTAGGTGCCTGCACTTCTTGAGGGGCTGATAGGGTCGACCCTTCCCTTTTCAGCTGTCACACACATTGAGCACATGTAGGATAACAGCAGGAAGTAAGCATATGCTTGTTGGTACAATAGGACCTCTGTATTCCTATCACAGGAGATAGCTTTTAGAGTAAAGAGCAGGTAATTGAATATTCTGGACTGTTTTTTGAGGCTTCATTCTGTTTTGTGGAGAAATGCTGTGATACACAGGAACTTTACATTTCTCATCACCCTTTCAGAATGTCTAGGTAACATCTTAAAGTAATAAAATTTGTGAAGTAAACATGAGATTTTTTGAAAGACAAGCAGTGGATTGAGAGACTTACAGTTTGTTTGCCTTGTCATGAGGTGCTCCTCTGTGGTTGGTGCTTCCCCAGCAAGTTTGGAGATAAGTCTTTGCATAGCGGTCAGGGAAGAAGACAGTATTTGAAACATCACATACGTTTGTTTGTGCGTAAGTTAGTGATACTGCATATGGAAACCTTGCTTGAAGACTCATTGGTATGAATAGGCACACTTGTCTGATATATTTACTCACTATTTATCCATTGCTTTTGAGATAGTGAAATGTATAGAATGGGGTGGGGTGTGGAGGGAGCTTTTTGTTTTCACTTAAAGCAAAAAAAAAACAACAACACCCAAATCTAGTCTGTTGTAACCAGGCAGCATTTCCCATTTAAGGTGAACTTTACAGACATCAGCTTTATATGCTGTATTTCCTTCAGTTACATACACTGAAAAACACATTCTAAACTTTCATGCAGTTGCACTAACACTACCTCTTTACTTGAGTTTGGAAGCTTATGGTGAAAAAATGGTCATTGTAGTGCTGGATTATAATAGCATTAATACATCTGATGGTGATACAATTATTTTTGTATTTTTTAATGTTTGAAAGAGCCAGTTAGAAACTCATTTGCAACAATAAGTTTCTTAAACTACATCTGATAAAATTGTTTTTTGTTTCTTTTTTTGTAACTGTGCAGATTTTCTTCTGTTAAATTTAATATGCTTATAATTGATGTCTTGCTGTGTCAATATATGGATTGTATGTTAAGCTTTGTATTTAATGCTTTAATGTGTTTTATAAAATCGTTTTATGGAATGTTATACCATGTCACCCATGATGCAACAGAAGGTTAATGCTTGATGCCTGTGTGGACTGATGACCTTTTTGTTCTGCTAACGGTCACTCTTGGAGCATTTTCTTCCACTTCGTGGGCTATCTTCCATGTGTGATACTTACTCAGGACATAACCTCTGGAACGTCGGTGTTTGTCAAATGCAAAGGATATTAAGATGTTATACTGGACTTCAAAATCCAACATGTGACATTTGCTAAATCTTTTCTCCCCCTTGTTGTGGAAATTTGTCAGTTAAATGTGTAAGGGACCCTAAAGGATTAGAGAGACTCTGTGGAAACAAATCCCATGTACAGTATCTTTCTCATGGCTCACTCTTTTTGAGAAGGTTTATGGGCTTTATGGCTGGTGTGAGACATACGACCCACTCCTGTTCTCTCTATGGAATTGTAGGTGCTCGGACAGGTAACCTCTGTTGCTACTGTCTTTTTTAATTTTTAATTTTTTCACTGTTCTAGGAGTTGTTTTAAACTGAACACAGCAGGATTTATAACCAGGTGTTTGCTGGCTTTTCATTTTTTTTTTTCTTTAAGTCTTAATCTTTGAGGGAGACTTTCGGAGCATTCTGGTGGTGGGTGTTGCTGTTGGAAGTCTCCAAGCCTCTCATGTTTGCACTTTGAGTTAAAAAGTTTTTGTTTTGTTTATTTGTTTAAACTGATGACAGAAATTTGATGCACGAATTTTGGGTGGGTTTTGTTGTTGCTCTTTTCTGTATGACTTATTTGACTTATTCCCCCTCCCCCCTCCCTTTTTTTTTTTTAACAGAAATGTGTTCTAACAGTTCGCACTTTCTTACTGTTCTTTGCAAAACTTTTCAGGAGCCAAAAAAGTCAAACAATCCAGAGAAAACCTTCCCTTCTCCCCTTTCCGATGGCGAGAATGAGAACTTATGAAAAGTCCTTGAGAATGTTTCTTCCTAAACTTTTCCCCCCAGTAATGCAAGCGGGTAGAATGGTAAACGCAGCAGTTTGGTGACATCTAAAACCGACCTGTTGTCAGGTAAATTGACTCTTTTCTGCTCTTATGTAACCTTCATAAATTTGCTAACTTGTTTGCCTTCCTTTCTTCCTGTTTTCCCAGTTGGTTCATTTTGGTGAAACTTTCTGAATGATTTCTTTAACAGTGATATTTAGATTACATCCTACTTTTCTTTATAACCCCTCCTTATATCGCTGACCTTTAAGAAATCTGTCACTGTCCTTTGCTTTACTCAGATGAGACAAAAATTAGGGCAGGTTAAAAGTCCTCTCATGTTAGATATATGAGAGAATTTTGTAATACATTAATTCTACCACTTTATCGCTTTTAGGTAGTTTGCTTTTAAGTGTACTATTTTAGCTTAGGTTATTGAAAGATATGATGCTTTCCAGTTGCAAAGTGAGCATAACATTTAACTGCATCAATTGGGAGCTGAGAGGTACATAAAAACGAGTACCTAGGAAATTAAATTAAATTTACTAAAATTCAGTAGAGCTGGATCCTATGAAGAGGACAGATTGGAGAATGTGTGTTCTAGAGGAAAGAAAAAACAACTAGTTGTGGGTCTGATTATTTGTTAGCAAAGGATGGGGGATGCAGTTTATGTTGCCCTCACTAATAGGTCTAAATACCTGTAAATGTTATCCTTCTCTGTAAACTCTCTCCCTTAGCCTCAAACCACTTCAGAGTTGATGAGAACTTACGGTTTTATTTTGTGCGAAGAGTAGAATCTGTATTTCATATACAGTGGTAAATATCAGACAATTGGAATACCATTCGAAGTAGAAGAATACTAACCTTCAGACAGGCTTCCACGTTTCCTGATGCCATATTTTATTTCTCATACATCTGTAAAGAATTAGCTTTTGTTTCAATCTTTTTTTCTGTGTACTTTAAATAACTCCTCTATATTATCATTAAATACTGAACTTTTCTCAGTTTATGTTTTCCTGGAACGCAGCAAATTTGTCAGCACTACCATAAATTGCAGCTTCAGATTACAGTGGGAGGGAATCATTTTGGAGCCAAATTTTGCTCTCAGCTATGCTGAGATAAACCTGGAATCTCTATGTGATATCCAATTTCACTGGTATAATTGAGTGTATAATTTGTTTCTTTAATTTTACTTTTAAGATAATTTTACAGACCTGTTATACTTATGTTTCTAATGCTTTTTCCTTTCAGACACACCCGCTTCTTGCGTCTCAGCACTGGGCAGGCCTATTCCTTTATTTGTGTAATATTTTTGTACATCAGCTGCTATAGGACATGGGTGTAACACTTCTCAGGCATGTGGTTGGGTGTCTTTCTGGGGGAGAGCTTTGTGGGTTTATAGTAACGTCTAAAAAAGAATTCATTTTCCTCAAATTTGTTGAAGAAATTCACATTGTCTCATAGTTTAATATCTCCAGTCTTACTTCCAAAGTATTACTTGAAGATTTTCTTGAAAGAAGGACAGTACTAGTTCTTTGTAGTGTCTGCAAATGATCTTTAACTGGGGAGAGTTAATCAAAATTTACTGCATTCTACAGAAGTTAATCTTTAATATTGCTTGAAAAATGTTTTTGCAGATTATGCTCCTTCCTGCTTATGGAATGGCTTTCAAAGCCTTATTGGTTGTTCCTTGTTCATGTTGATTGTTCCCAGTGCTTTGCCTGGTGTATAGGGAAACATTGTAGAACTTGAATAAAACCATGACATCTTAGACAAAGGATGGTGATTATGTAAGTGCTGAACAAGAACTTCTTCTATATGCCCTTCTGCTGCAACAGAATATTAAAACTGGTAGGTGGCAGCAGCAGCAGAAGAAACTCATGTGACTGTGACCTGAGAAACCTACAGTACTGGGAGAGATGGATTGCAAAATATTAACTGGAGTAATGGGGACGGAGGAGACAGGCAAAGTCCCTGAACTGTCCTTTTGAATGGTGAGTCTAATTTACTGAATTCTAACCGTCACAAGACTAGCTGTAGTACAGTAGACACATAGTTCTATCTGATCTAATGTTTGGTTACCTGGTGTCCTAATTCTGGTCTTTCAGTCAACATTCCATTTTCCTCACTGCTTCTGTAAGGTACAGTATATGCCCTAAAAATTTAAACTTCACTAAAATTGCCACATCTTAAGAAAACGGAAAACTAGGACAGGAAGGAATTAATATAGTCCATTCATCTATCTGCTCCACAAGAAGATCAGTCCAAGTTACGCTGTTGATGACATGTTTGTTTTCACATGTTTTTATAAAAAAAGGGGGAATAAATAAGGAACATTCTGAAGTTTTTATCTACAGATTTTTATTTTTATGAAGGGAGAAAATGACCACTGTCAGACAGTGGTCAGTGTCATCGACTGAGAGCTTGTCTAATCTTTGCTACTTCATTTTGGCCTGTCTGCTATCTGATACTACCTTTTGGGTGATTCTTTTATGTACTTCTCAAACATATGTATCTCTTCTTGAAATGTTTTTGAGTAGTTCATCACAATTGTACTTGGTGGTAACTGACATTGCATGTGTGTAAACATACATCTAACATTTCTCATCAGGTGTTTTCTCCTCTGCATCTAAAGCCTGGTCCCCCTTTGAGTGTGAAGATCTTTTACTATTGCCCACATTCATTGTTTTTGTCCAAGGTTGTTCATAGATGCACACAGTAAGCAGCCAGTTTCATGTTCTAATGACACTTCAGGAAATCAGGGTTCTCATGTAGTACATAATGGTCATTTGATATTTAGGGACAACAGCAGGAATCCACCTTAAACAAATAAATTGGTTTGACACTAAGTCTAAATTGTATCCTTGAACCATTCTAATTTTGTTCAGTAAGGCACAATGCTGCACATTTATTCAGATAGAACTAGATGTATTTTTCAAAATTCTGGTATAATGTTTCATATGCGTAAAAAGACACTTTGAGGCTTTCCC
Organism: Oxyura jamaicensis; assembly: GCF_011077185.1. Lineage (NCBI taxonomy): Eukaryota > Metazoa > Chordata > Aves > Anseriformes > Anatidae > Oxyura > Oxyura jamaicensis. Next base: position 78,959,182 of record NC_048893.1, on the reverse strand, counting down.
TTCTGTTTTTGAATCCTGGCCTCTTTTTGGTTAATTTAGCTAGTCATTTTAGTAAATCCAAACTGGTAAGTAAAGAAGATAAATTGCTTTTTAGGTGGGTGTACCAGTCCTTATCCCATTACAATATAAATAATATCTTGTTAATTGAGATGTTTAAATGTCTTTACATTTTACATTTAAGAAATAATGTTTCTACATAATAATAAAATATTTATATGTAAGGGTTGGGTAACAGGTTGATTACAGATAGAAAAATAAAAGTGCAAAATGCCCCTAGACACCCAAATGTTGTCAGTTCCAAATTTGGAAATACTAAGAGCTCTAAACCAGAAAAAGCCAAAAAGCAGATCTATTATCCTCTTCTGTGAATCTTACATAAATATTTGTTATTGTGTAATAATACTTATAGAGCACCACTTAGATTAAATGATAGATGTCTTAGAAACACCATGACAGTAGAGGACAGTGTGCTTTATCGAGATTTCATATATCTCAAGATAGAAAAAATACTCAAAAGACCAAAAGTTAAATTGCGTATGGAAGTGGGAGACAGTGAGAAATGTAAAATCTGTAGTGTTTCTGATGTAATGACTAACAGTGAGTAGTTTTAACCACCTCTTCAGTTATGTAGACTTCAGCGTCTCACACGTTTTTGATGTGCATCCCTTTCCCATAAAATGTTTTTTTTTTGTGTATCCCATAAAACATTTTGATCACGCACCCCAATATATGTATATTCATTTATTTATAGAGTATGTACAGGTACTACTGTACTATTATGTACATTATTAAACATACACAGAAATAAAAGAAAGGACCAGATAAAGATGAAACAAATTCTGTCCTAAAAAGTATTTCATTTAATTTATTAATGGTACCAAAAATAATTTCTTTTTGCACCCTAATGGATTGTCTTGTGCACCCCACTTTGGAGACCAATGATATAAACATCATCAAAGAGTTATTGTTGCACAAGTAATTAGTATGTTTCATCATAGCAAGACCTCCATTTTAACTGCATCTCCTACCTGATGGAGCCACATAGAGAAAGTTTTTACATTCAGTCCGACAGGAAGGATGTGAAAGGGAGAAAGTATCTTCTGGTAGTAGAGGCAAAGGAGTCTAAGCATATATCAGTCTGTCATCAGAGATGGAGAGAAGGCAGTAAAACAGCTTTTGCTGATCTTGAGCATTCCCAGCTTTTTGTTGTAAGGAGGAATATCACCAGACTTTCTGAACATAAGAAATGATAGGCATGCTAGCCTTTGGGGACTGGATATCAAGGAAGAGAGCTCAATGCTGATTATAGAGCTGTTGATATGGAAACTAGCTGTAGTACTTGCCTACTAGAATGGATGGTCATGTGGATTAAAAATGTTACTGTGCTGAGTCTAGATGACAGTAATTTTTGGAAGGAAGAGTTGGTCATCTGTCCCCGAACCTCTGAGCTTTTGCTTCTCAGCAGTTTTTGGAAGCCATTTTAGGTAAGGCTTAGAGGCATAAAAATGTATGTAAGTCTTTTTAGCAGGGACCACCATTTTAGGTGATTCAGTCAGCTGTTAAGAAAAGATTTTTGGGGTATAAGACAAGCACGGATTTAGAGTATTCTCGTAGATCCTCCACATTTTTACATGTGACTGTTGATACAAAGTGTTTTTTTTTTTCTACTAGATATGACATAGTAAAGCAACCGATACTGTTCTCTGCAACCCTGATCTGGAATGGATTTGAAGAATGGAAAAATAATACTTGCCATTCTTATTCATAGGCTTCCGTGGGCAGGGAAGGGTTGGTGTATATGTGAAGGGAAGAGAGGACAAGTTCCTCACTATGGAGGAGAAGTAGGTTATGAATTAGGCTGATAGAAAAGTTGACGTTTACAGTGAATTTAAGGAAGAGCATTTTGAGGGTGTTTCTGCATTCCCCTTTTGTTGCATTTAGAAACAGTGCAAGTGTTAATGGAATGTACAGAGTCTGGATAGTAGTGTATCAACATATTAAGTTCTGCCTAGTTTGTGGGTGAGAAAGGGCTCATAAAAGATTTATGTGAATTTCTGTGTCTACTAAGTCTACTTTTCTACATGGAGGCAACTGGTAGATGCTATTACATATCACACTGTCTCAGCAATAGATTTTGGTTTTGGTTTGGAAGGAGGTGTGCTTAAGGAGTTATATATGTCATTTGGTTGTTCATTCCCATAGGAAGCAGAATGGATAAGCAGTCAAAATGCCTACCTACAAGATAGTGATATCCAAAGCCCAGTCTCAGTTAGGCACTCACTGATGATGCTAGGGAGAAGGCTTTTGGGTATATCTATCAATAAGAGGAGGTAAAGAAACATGTGAGAAAGGACTTTGAAAGTGTTGCATACATAGAATTACATCTTTCATTGCATTCAGAACTCTTTGATGTACTTCTGTACATGTACGTACCTTATTAAAAAGAGTATTGGCTGCTAAAATGTCTCTGGTTCTTCAGGCTGAGGTTAGCTGAACAGGGGAAATAGGTTTGGAGAGCTCTCTAGCTGAGAAATGTCAGCTGTGCTAATCTGGACCTTGACTGAGTGAATCCAGAGTTCGAGCCTAACATTAATTATGCAGATCTTTATATTTTTAATGTAGTAGCAAAATTCTTTGTCAAACAGTATATTGAATATTTGCTACCAGAAAGTGCAGTTGTGTTTTCCCACCAGTACTATATTACATTAATCTGTGGCTTAAACTAAGACATACACAAAATAAGGTGTGAATTTTTGTTTTAGACAAATTGCAGTACAATTTCAAATATACTTCAACACAGGAATGGAATCGGAATGGAGTTTTATGATAGGTCATTGGAATTTTTTGGATTAAAATATTTTAATCAGAAAACACTATTACATTGATAGTTTTTTGGGAATATGTGCTATTTCCAGATTTTTATAGGATAATCTCTCATGTACAAAATGGCACTTGTTAAAGTGGGAGGAAAAAGCAGTAACCCAGTTGTTGCTACCTCTTTGGCCTGTCACACATTTTTGCTATGCATGTGTCCTGTTTATGGTAGAAGCAATGACACTAGTAAGCATCCTTGATACTTAGTTTATCAGTGTCATAAAGTACTTACATCTTAGGGAGGAAGGATCTGGACAGGTGAATACAATACACAGTATTACATGGACAAACCAGGAAGGCGTCCTGAAGCACAGAAAGAAGATTGAGCAGAAGCTGTATACACACGTATCCACTCAGTTCAGTTTTATCAATGTAGTGGAAGGCCAGGAGTCAAGATGACTCTTTCAGTTATATGATGGTGAGGAATGGGAGCATTGTATTGATTGTTGGTACAGCTGTAAATATATCGCAAATATTTCATATCTGGTGTTTACAAGAAGTGTGGTTTACCCAAGGAGGCATGTATAGTTTGTCTTCCTCACCACTACTGTGCAAAGTCCTGCCTGCTAATATTATTCCCTGGATTCTGTCTGTTCATCAGCATTGTGTATTAAGCACAAAAAATGTATAGTATTTTATGAGTTTCAGGAGGACACTTGGTAAGCTGATGTTTATATTTCCCAACTTACAAACACAAAGGCAAAAGAAACAACAGAAATATTAGTTACTTGCCCCACCTATCCTTAGAGCAGTGTGTGGGAGGAGTAGCACATATGTATTACGGTGTAGAAATGCTTGTGCATGCCTAAATGGAAATGTTTGTTTACCAAATGGCAAATATGGAAGTCTTACTTCATGAGATACTAGGCGGAAATAAGTTGCAGTTTGACTTTGCTGAACTTAATATACAATTTTTCTTCCACATGAAATATTTCCACAGGAATGTAATGCTTGTGAAAAGTTGATGGATCAGCAGTTGCAGAGACTGAACTCCTCTACCTGCAGGAAAGGTAACAGGAACTAGATTTCACCTTTAGAACGCTGTACCTCACTCCTTGAACTGGAAGGGCCTTTTCCTAGGTCAGAAGAGGAGTTTGATAACCCGTGGCTCCGCCCTTGGTGCACCTGTAATGCAGATATCAAGGAAATGAGATAGATGCTAGCTACAGAAATCTTTTTTATGATACCTGATTACATTTTTGATGCACAGTTTTTTGGGAAAAGCCTAACTCTTTGAATGATTTTTTCTCTAGGTTTCTCTGCATCAGCAGGATGTGTGCTTTCCTTCTTATTGGGACACTTATGTCTTGGTAATGCCCCCTTCACAGTAAAGGGAAGAAGGGACAGACCAAAAGTAAAGTGGAATGGGGAAATGTCCAGACATGGGGTTAGCAGTCATAATGAACGCTATCTTACAGACACAGAGAACTGAATAAAAGAGTTAATACTTCTAATTCATGTGAGTGTGTGTTTTTTCTTTGTATCTTCTTTACCAATTTCCCTTTCTTCAAGTGCTGGTTAACTTCAGAAATCTGTTGATCTTGCAGCTTTGACATAGACATTAATGACAGAGACAGTGGGATCAAGTGCACCCTCAGCAACTTTGCAGATAACACCAAGCTGAGTGGTGCAGTTGATGCAACAGAAGGAAGGGATGCCATCCAAAGGGGCCTGGACAAGCTTGAGAAGTGGACCCATGTGAACCTAATGAGGTTCAACAAGTGCAAGGTGCTGCACATGGGTCTGGGCAATCCCAGACATTACAGAGACTGGGAGAAGAACTCGTTGAGAGCAGCCCTGCAGAGAAGCACTTCGGTGTTCTGGTGGACAAAAAGCTCGACATGAGGCAGTGCATGCTTGCAGCCCAGAAGGCCACATGCATCCTGGGCTGCATCAAAAGAGAAGTGGCCAGCTGGATGAGGGAGGTGACTGTCCCCCTCTGTTCTGTCTTTGCGAGGCCCCACCTGCACTACTGCATCCAGCTCTGGGGACCCTAGCACAAGAAGGATGTGGATCTGTTAGAGCGGGTGCAGAGGAGTACCCTGAAGATCACAGGGCTGGAGCACCTCTCCTGTGAAGAAAGGCTGAGAAAGCTGGAGCTGTTCAGCCTGGAGAAGGCTCTGGGGTGACTGCATTGCAGCTTTTCAATACTCAAAGGGTTCTCATGAAAAAGATGGAGAGCAACCTTGTGCTTGGGCAGATATTGTTAGGACAAGAGGGAAAGGTTTTAAACTAAAAGAGGGGAGATTTAGATTACGGGTTAGGTAGAAATTCTTCACTCAGAGGGTGGTGAGGCACTGACACAGGTTGCCCAGAGAAGCTGTGGATGCCCCATCCCTGGAGGTGTTCAAGGCCAGACTGGATGAGGCCCTTGGCAACCTTATCTAGTGGGTTGCATCACTGACCATGGCAGGGGGGCTAGAAGTGGATGATCTTTTGGCTCTTCCAAGCCAAACCATTCTGTGATTTTATGGTTCTATGATTTGATACAGCTAAGCCAGAAAGGTAAAAGTAAACCACATTGGATGTTCTCCATCATATTAGGCTGTGTTTTTGTTTTTATTTTTTCCCCAGCAATTTAATTCCCAAGCATTCTAAAGTGCTTTGGAAACCCAGTGTCAGGCCTTGGTTTTATCAGTCATGTTATCAGTTCACCTAAGTCCCTGAGAGTACAAGTTTTGTGGGTTTTAAAAGGAGAATTATGCTATCTTGATAGCATTTGTGACTGCTAGAGAGAAATAGAACTGTACCTCTGTTAACCAATCAGAGATTCTTTATTAAGATAAGGTGTGTTTGAATCTGGGGCTTTGGCAGTTATGTACGTGGATACGTGAATTCTTACTGTATGTTTTTCCTGACAAGAGCTAAGGTTATATAGATCTTGCATGTATTTCTTTAAATTTCTCGTTAGTGAAACACTGTGAAGACTTGTGCTTCACACAAGTGAAAACTGATGCTAGTTGTGTAGTTTTATAAATACCTCTGGTTCTCAACAAGGTAGAATGTTAAGTTAATGAAGATGTGTACTTTCAATTCAATGTCTCAGTGAGCAATAGCCAGCAAACTTCAATACTGAAAAGATCAATAGGTCTCTGGCTCTTGCACTGATTAAGCAATTTGGGGAGAGGGATTGATCTCCTTGCAGTCTTCGTGTACCTCACTTAAGGGCTCTCACTAAAGAACTATGGTCAAGAATGTGTTAGTAACAAGTTTTATTCCTCTGTGTATTTCCTTTGTATCCTTTGGATATGAATACTGGGTATCAATAATTATATAGTACTTGGATATTCATAATAAAATATTTGAATATTACTATTTGACTCAAACGGTACAGTGGAAACAGCATGAGAACATGCCTATGGTGTTATTACTGACCTGTGCTGTAACTGCTAGGAAAACCAGGTATAAATGGTTCCTTTTGCACTTCTTGCATTTCCTCCTAACTGGAATTGCGGTTTTGTGCCGGCTACAGAAATGGAGCACTTGTAAAACTTGGGTCTCCTTAGTGTAATGAGGTCTTGGGGTGGAGTGCGTTTGTATCAGGGCCATACAGGGAGAGAGGCTGTAACTATGTTTATAATAAGCTCTGGAAAACCTCTAACTTGGCTGGCCTGCATTCCCAGTTGTGCATGATCTAAGCAGACAGCTGTGTTTTGATCACTGTCTTTCTTTTTTTTTTTTTTTTTCGTGTTTCCACTTTTTTTTTTTTCTGGGTCGTTTTCCTTATCTTTTGCTCTGTCACCTTGATTGCTTCTCCAACCCACTCTTTCCCTCTCTGAACAGCTTGGTTTATTACTGTATATTTACTTCAGGTTATCTCAAGCTCTAGGTATCAGATTGGAACTACTCATCGAATCATCTTCTCTGCCACTTTGTCATCCCACGCAGTCATCATTTCAATATTTTTCCAGATATGCTACTTCAGAGGACTTCCTCTGTTGGGATGATAATGTTGCGAAGGAGAAGCATGCAATACAATGTCAAAGTTGCCTCAAAAGCCTCAGAGGTGTAATACACAATGGAGAGGCTGTCATTCTGTGCTTACTCTTCCATAACCCCCCAAGTCTAGCCTGCTGGTGCACAGGCTAGTAAGCAAAACAGAAGCTAATAATCACAGAATCACAGAATGGTTTGGGTTGGAAGGGACCTTAAAGATCACCCATTTCCAACACCCCTGCCATGAGCAGGGACACCTTCCACCAGACCAGGCTGCTCAAAGCCCCATCCAGCCTGGCCTTGAACACCTCCAGGGAGGGGTCTCTGGGCAAGCACTTCCAGTGATTAATTTCTTTCATATATCTGACTTAAATCTACCCTCTTTCAGTTTAAGATTTTAATTCCTTGTCCTATCACTATGCCCCCTGACAAAGAGTCCCTCCCCAGCTTTCCTGTAGGCCCCCTTCTCTTCTCCAGGCTGAACAACCTCAACTCCCTCAGCCTGTCTTCACAGGAGAGGTGCTCCAGCCCCTTGATCATCCTTGTGGCCCTCCTCTTGACTCATTCTAATACTTTCATGTCCTTCTTGTGCTGGGGTCTCCAGAGCCGAACGCATTACTCCAGGTGGGGTCTCACAAGAGCAGAGTAGAGGGGGAGAATCGCTTCCCTTGACCTGCTGGTTATGCTTCTTTTGATGCAGCCCAGGATATGGTCAGCTTTCTGGGCTGCAAGCATACATTTCTGAATCATGTTGAGCTTCTCATCAGCCAACACCCCCAGGTCCTCATCATGGCTGCTTTCAATCCATTCTCTGCCCAGCCTGTATTTGTGCCTGGGATTGTCCTGGCCCAGATGCGGGACCTTGCATTGTTTTTTGGCTTATGCACTTCATCTTAGATGTTGGCATGCTTCACTGGTTAGAATAAAGAGTACTTCTTCCTGCCAGTTGGTGAGGTCAGTGATTACTGCTGTGCTCTTTCTTGCTTTGCAAATGTGTGTGTTTGAGATACAGGCAAGTTCTTGCCTTCTGCATTTGTTTGTCCTGGTCTGTTGTGGATCTGCTGTCCCAGTTTATGGAAGTGAGATGAGTAGTAGTGGGCTCCAAAAGCACCTGAAAGCCACTAGGAAGAGTTTCTGTCAGAGATGGAGTTAAAACTGCTCCATTTTTTTTTGATCTTTTTCATTTAAAAAATAATAAAAATAAATAAATAAATAAAATCTTTACCCTTTTTGTGTCAGGGCTTCTGAATATTTCTAATGAAGAAAAAAAATCCTCCTAGTTCTGTCCATCTTTTCCTTCGTAGAGGGAGCATACAGCAGCTGTTAGAGCTGTCCAAAGTATTATCATTTCTTCCCTACAGTTCTTAAGATCCAGGATAAAGAGATGCAGAAGAGTATAGTGGTGTTTTGATTTGAGCTTCCAAGAGAAAAGAATGGGGTGTGACTTCCGAGCATTCCAGATGCCCATGTTCAGCTTGTGACACTGGTGGTGACACTGCTTGTCTCTAAAAATGTGGAATTGAGACAGGAGGAAGCAGGTAAAGAAGAGGCAGAATCACTTCTAGCTGTAGAGGTTGTATCTTTGGTGGGGGAAAAGGCTGGTTGCAAAGCTAGGGCTTTCAGAGTAAAAAAGAAGTAACCACCGCAGTTTTCTTGTCCTTTCTTTCTAGCCCTGTGGCCAGAGCTGTGTAACAGGGAAGAATATCTCCCTAGTTCTCTTTGTAATATCACACAGCACAGCTTTTTGTGGCCCTGTTTGGAGGGTAAGACTGAGAGAAGAACACCTTTACAAAATCATTCAGCCTGAATCTTTCAGTGGTTTGGATTCATCTTAGTCTAATTTGAATAATGGTGCATTTATTTTGAAAGCAGAAGAGTTTGTAAGTAAGAAATTAAAATGAAAAATAGCAGCCCAGTTATGAGACTTCATTCTGGAACAAGCAAACCCTGAAACAGGAGAAGAGAAGAAGCCCTGTAGTTGGAGGGAAGCAAAAAGTATTTTCAATATCTAAATTTTCAGATTTTCATAGAATCATTCAGGTTGGAAAAGACCTCTAAGATCATCTAGTCCAACCACCTATTTTGATAAGTGGGTGTGTGTAACTTTCTGTTACAACACCCCGGTCCTGATTTCATCAGATGTCATAGGGAGTCAGTTTGCTTGTATGGGAAACATTGGTGGAGTATGGCTTTGGTTAGATGCAGCTGACTATGCTTGGTGTAGTGATGATGTGGTAGTAGGAGGATGAGAGGGGTTCCTAACTATGCTTTTCTTCACCGTTATGGAATTCCTGATGGGCTTTACACTAGCAGAAGTAGCTGTGTTTCTTTGGAAGTTCAGTTACTTATTTAGAGGACAGTGGCATTGAGTGTGCGGTATTCTAGGCTTTACAAAAAGACAAATGTACTCAAAGGCATACAGTCAAAGCAGAAGACAAGACGGAAGAATGCAGGAAAACTATATGCCAATAATTAAACGTTGTAACATACCTGTGATGCAGGGATTGCTATCCATTCTAATTTGGGATCCATTACATTGAGAGATGAAAAGCAAGCAAGATTCTGCACATAGGCTGACTTTTGTGCTTTGCATACATCCTGTTTTTCACCCTCGTGGAATTAGTGTAGAGACACACCACGTTTACAGGTAGAATCTATGGCCATCCGTTCTTGAGCAGCTAATGCATTTCCCAGCCTACATACTCATGGGAAAGGGTGGTGGTGACCTCCCTTCCCAGGGTGAATTGTCACAATTTGATTTTTCACTTAGGGAGCTCCCAGTGAGCTGCACGCAGCTGAAGATGATAGAAGCAGAAGGTGGGATGCAGTCACAGAAATTTAATACTTAGCATGTTCTGTAGACACACTTTAGATGACCCAAACTCACAAAGTGATATCAGTTCTCTGCGTTCAGTGGCAACAAACTCTTCTGCACAGTGGAGGCAGAAGAGGAGTAAGAGTCAGGGTAACACATTTGTGATGCTTTGTGGGAAATGATTCAGTGTGCTTAACTTGGTCCATGCCTTCTGACTTCAGAGAGAAAAGAAGGTGCTCATAGCATCTAGGATGAGGCTGTCTCTGACTTCGGACATGTCAAGGGGAAAGAAGGTAATGTATTCTTAAGGGATCCAAATCTTGCAAAATTACATCATCGTTACTATCAAGTTTAATTAAATTTCCATCTCTTTCCCTTAGCCCAAATGACTGGTATTTAATATCGCTGCATTGAGTGTCCTCGAGTGGGGCATGCTATGCTGCATTATTTTGTTTGTGTAGAGTTGGCAAGCAGGTCACAGTGTGCATTTTTGCTTTGGTTGTCTGAAGGAGTTACACATCTTTTAATTATTATTTAATGTTTATTCAAATATATATTAAATTAATATTTATATATTTTAATAATTTTATAAGTGCCCTTTAACAGATGTAATGCTTAGGCGCCAGAACAATGAGTATGAGAAGTAGGCTGGTTTGGAGGGGTTTGGAAGCAGATGCTCTGAGCTTGGATGGTGACAACTTTCAGAGAACTGGAATTCACACTCCTAGGCAGGCCCACTCTTGGAAAACTTTTTAAAGATCCTACCTTCCTTATTATAACTAGAAGTTCTCCCAGTGTTTTGGGTGCATGCTGTCTGAACATACCTCCATAAGAACAGAAATCCTCCCCTTCTAATAAAATCTAGCGCTGCCTTTCTGAACCTGACCTGCATGCCTGATCTTGAACTTCTATTTTGCATAGAAAGGGTGTTAGTCATCATGTTCAGGACAGAGATGCAGGGGAAGTACTTCAGAACAGGTGCAGGAGAAGTACTCATAGAGTTCCTTCTGTTTCTTCTTTTCAGAAATGGTTTTATCAAAAGCATGCACTTACTGCCGCAGTGACTAATAGTTGAATGAGATCTTTCAAGGTGAAAGTTGTGAATTCCAACACACGGAAGTCACTTCTAACTATGCTGACTTAGGATCGTATTTTGCCAAATGAATTCTAGATCCATTAACTTCACATAGAATGGGAAGCACTTAACAACCTTGAAAAAAATCAAGCTGAAGATGTCATAGTCATGTATTAACAAAAGCAATGCAAATCAAAGATCACTTTTATATATTTCTGGTGGTGTACATAGTATATACAGGAAACAAGATGATGTATCTTACCACATTTCTCTAAGTCTAATTAATCTCTGGGTAAATCAGTCAGTTTCAATGGATATGATGGGTAAACAGCAAGGTAAAAACATCTCCAAAGGAGTTTTGAGTTTGTTTTCTTGAGGCTGTGTTTCCCTCTGCTGGCATGTAGTTAACACTGCTTTTTTTTTTTTTTTTTTTTTTTTTTTTTCCTTCACTCACAACCAAGCTTCTAAAGCTGTTGCTTCCTTGTACTTCCAAGTGAAACATTTGAACTGTCTTCTTCAGTGACCACAGCAATAGGGCTAACCAGTGAATGACTTGCCTATTTTTGTGTGTGACATGCATGCTAACTTATTTGGAGAGGATACAGACTGTGAAGAGATGAAGAGACAAAATTTTGTCTTTGTAAGCTGACAGATCTTGTGTCTGACAGTGTTGTCCAAATGCTTCTTGAACTCTGTCATCTCCTCAGAACTAGTTCCTATTTGTAGATACGGAGGGAAAAAGCAATTTCCACGCTTTTGCAGTCCCCTAAGCCTTTATTAGGTTGAATAAACTAGTCATTACTTTGAACCAGGTGAATAAACAGAAGAAAGGAAATATTCTGTGGGGACATGAACAGACTGCTCTTGTCAAAAACTGGCTGAACACCTTTGTAAACTGTTTTCTGGACTGTTACTAATGACATACTTGCTCAGTAGTTTGATCTTCAAAATGTTGGAGGAAACTTGTAGGGCTTTATTAAATTTTTACTTTAGTTAATTGGCTGTATTCTAAAAGGTTAATCTGAACTCAGCATATGTCTGTTATAATTTTAAAATGATTTGTAAAAATACTTATTTTTAAACCAACCTGTTAAATAAACACCAAAAACTAAAACAGTTTGACTTCTTGACTTACATGTTGTCTACTCCTTTCTCCTTCATTTTAAACTGCTTTTTATGAATTCTCAGTGTCCTAATTCTTATAACCCAATTTTTCTATATTTCTGTTCTTCTGGCTAGGGCAAGAGGCAGTGCATGTTCTGGCTAACTGAGAACTATTTGTTTGCTCTCTGACTAACCTGTAGTCATCCACTGACCAGCTGGTCATGTAGCTGCTGTACAAGACATATGACTGCTGATCTTCAACAGCATCCTCCTCCTCAGTGAAAGTTACGATAACTGGTTCCTCTTTTCTTTGTAACTGTTAACTTCTTAATCAAATGTTATAGAGTCAGAGATGTTTCATATCTTATTGACCTAATGGGTCAGTAGTTCAAAAGCTATTGCCAGGGAAAAGACACAATCACCCTAACAGACTTTGAAACTTTCAGCAAGTCTGCTGAAATATGATTAAATGACACTATAATTCTAACTTTTAAAAACTGATGATCTTGTTTAAATATTTTTTTTTTTGGTGCTACAGTACATGTGGCTTGCTGGTATTTCAAATGTAAGGAAGAAGGAAATCTCTGGGATGATAACCTGTCATGGAGTCACTGTCCCTGGGGATGTTCAAGGAGAGGTTGGACATGGTGCTTAGGGACATGGTTTAGTGGGTGACATTGGTGGTAGAGGGTGATGGTTGGACAAGATGGTCTTGGAGGTCTTTTCCAACCCTAATGATTCTATGATTCTGTCATGTGTCTTATCCTCAGTGTGAGCCTTTTGTTCCTTTCTCTTGGTGTTCCTGTGTGATAGCAGGTGGGATAACCTCCATTTTGAGATTGAAATTGATGAGGACATTGACTGCTCTGTACTAGGGTAAGGTCATTTCCAATACCTGTCATTGATCCTGTGTCCCTAGAACGCAGAAGATATCTTTTCTTGTGTATTAATCAACCAGCTTGACTTCCTCAGCTTTCTAAAGGTAGATTCCTACAAGCTCTTCCTGAGCTGAGAAGCTGTTCAACACCTACAGTGAGGGAGAGAAACCTGCAAAAGAGAGACAAGCTGTTAATGCCTGCTGTGCTTTAACCCCGGTAGGCAGCTAACCACCACACTCCCCAGATGGGATGGGGGAGAGAATCGGAAAGGTAAAAGTGAGAGAACTCGTGGGTTGAGATAGAGACAGTTTACTAGGTAAAGCAAAAGCTGTGTGTGCAAGCAAAACAAAACAAGGAAATTGTTCACTATTTGCCATCAGCAGGCAGGTGTTCAGCCACCTCCAGGAAAGCAGGGCTCCTCACGTGTAACGGTTTCTTGGGAAGACAAATGCCATCACTCCAAACATCCTCTCTTTCCTCCTTCTTTACCCCAGCTTTTACTGCTGGGCATGATGTCGGGATGGAGGGGAGAATCAGCCACGTGCTGGTGACCCCTTGTCAAACCCTCATCCCAATATATGTCATATGGTGTGGGATATCTCTTTGGCCAGTTTAGGCCAGCTGTCCTGACTGTGTCCCTTCCCAGCTGGTTGTGCATCCCCAGCCTCCTTGCTGGCAGGGCAGTATGAGAAGCTGAGAAGTCCTTGGCCCTGTCTAAGCACTGCTCAGCAACAACTAAAAACATCAGTATGTTAACACCACAGTTTTCATCAAACATCCAAAACAGAGCATCATGTGAGCCTCTGTGAAGAAAATTATCTCAACCATGACAGCGCTAAGAGGCTGCTTTTCAAATGATCTCGGTTAATGATCTCTTTTGGTCATTTCATACTCACAATAGACAAATCAAAACAGAGTCCAGCTGGGCCATGTTCAGGTGTCAGCAGTACAAACTGTCAGATACTTTTTGTCTTAGACGTCTGAAACAAATTAATTTCCAAAGTAAAGCCAGTGAACATGGCAGAGTGCTCCTTAAGTCTGAATGTAAGCCCGTAAGTTTCCATGCTGAATTCTGCGTCCTGCAGCTACAAAAGGATCTGGGATTATTATTGTTATTATCATTTTCTCCAAGTTAAAACAAACAATTAACGCGAACAAAGAATCAATCATATCATTAGAACTCCAGTTCTTATTTTACATACCCGATACGGACCATAGCCTTGTGCTTTTTGGGTTGCTTCTTGCAGCTAATACAATGTACTACTGAAACAATCAGGCTGATCCTTGGGCGTTCTGCTGCTGGCAGTGGTGATGACAAATGGGACAACCAGCCACCTTGTGGAATCATTAAGTTTTAGTTTCCTCAACGTCCATGAAAAACCTCTGGAAAGACTGGAGGAAGAAGGGAAGAAGAGATGGAGGGTGGTAAAGAAAATGGAGGGAATTAATTTAGTGACATACCAAGAAACAATGCTGTAAGGAAACGTAGACTTCTATTTCTAATGTTTTATTTGTTTTGTTTTTAAAATCTGTAGTGAAAAGAAAAGACATGGGAGTGACAATTCTTGCAAATGGCAGGGTAAGGAAGCCAGTGGATTTTGTATTTAATTATGAATAACTTTTTTGGGGGGGGGAGGGGAGGGAGAAGCATGTGTCTACACAAGAGGAAGATACAATACGCTGTCCACCTCGTGGAACAGCAATACTGAAATAAAGGATTTTTTTCCTGAATACTCCAGGAGGAAACCAAATGAAGTTTAACAAGAGCAAGTGTAGAGTCCTGCCCCTGGGAAGGAACAACCACATGTATCAGTACAGGCTGGGGAATGACCTGCTGGAGAGGAGCTCTGAGGGGAAGGACCTGGGGGTCCTGGTGGACGACAGGTTGACCATGAGCCAGCAGTGTGCCCTGGTGGCCAAGAGGGCCAAGGGGATCCTGGCGTGCATTAAAAGGAGTGTGGCCTGCAGGTCATGGGAGGTGATCCTCCCTCTCTACTCTGCCCTGGTCAGGCCTCACCTGGAGTACTGTGTCCAGTTCTGGGCTCCCCAGCACAAAAAAGACAGGGATCTCCTGGAAAGAGTCCAGCGGAGGGCCACAAAAATGATACGGGGCCTGGAATATCTTCCGCATGAGGAAAGGCTGAGAGACCTGGGTCTGTTCAGCCTGGAGAAAAGAAGACTGAGAGGGGATCTTATCAATGTTTATAAATACCCGAAGTGTGGGAGACAGAGGGATTTGGCCAACCTCTTTTCAATGGTTTGTGGGGACAGGACAAGGGGCAATGGCCACAAAATGGATCACAGGAAGTTCCACACAAACATGAAAAAAAACTTCACAGTGAGGGTGACAGAGCACTGGAACAGGCTGCCCAGTGTGGTTGTGGAGTCTCCTTCTCTGGAGATATTCAAGGCCCTTCTGGAGCCTACCTGGGCAACCTGTTCTAGGGAACCTGCTTGGGCAGAAGGTTTGGACCCGATAATCTCTTGAGGTCCCTTCCAACCCCTACAATTCTGTGATTCTGTGAAATGCCAAGACATTCCCAATGCAAGACTCCCTCTGGTTTCTCTAAGGTGAGTGAAGAAATAAAGCCCCAAAGTTCTGCAAATGTACACAGTGACCATGTGGTTTTGTTTGTTTGTTTGTTTGGTGTTTTTTTTTTTTTTTTTTTTTTTTTCCCCACTATTATGTACTTACTATGTTTTCCTTTATGTCATAAACACAGGCTGGAAGATGTACTTGGGAGATTTCTCACAGCTTTCCCCTCTGCCCAAAATGTAGATGTGAATTGAAAAGTCAGGAAAGGCTTCAGAGACAATAGGATTTTGATTTGGGGAGTAAAAATGTGCTGAGCAGGTGCTGGTGGTGAAAAGCACTTAGTACACAAGGGATACTTATTTCTCCATAATGGGAACATAATTTATATAAATGTGCCAATATGTATACATACTTGAAGTTCACTGATCAGTATGTGGCCGGTTCAAATTGATCTTTCTTCTTTCTTTCCTTGGTTGCTGAAATGATTAGTTCATCTCCCTTCTGTGTTGGAACTCTGGAGAGCCATCACTGTCAGATGTATTCTGGCTGGGTGGTATGTGTCTCTCGTGTGATGAGTCATTATTTTTTTTGATGTCCATTGGTGGGAAATTTCACCTGGAACATGGTGTCATGCAGCTCCCTGAGACCATGGTGTAAATTTCAACAAGGTCCCAAGTGCTGGTGCTGGGTAAGGAATTTGTCAGGTACCTGATGTGGTCAGGAGCTGGGAAAAGGCTGCGTTAGCAAACAGCATGTGACTTGAAACCTGCACGAGCATTTGGAAGAATTGGACATCAATGAAGAGGCTGGGGACTTCACAGAGGTGCATTTAGATGCACTGGAATTTTGTTTATTTTTCAGGCATCTGTAGGGAAGAGTGGGTACAGAAAGGGTGGCAGGTAAGAGGAACATCTGTATCTATTGTGTCTGTGTGTTTTTTGGTTATTATTTGAAAAATGAATTTTGTTTACTTTCCAAACAAGTAGGTTTGTTCAGTCTGGAATAACTTGCAAGTTAGAGTTAAATGAACACTTCGGTGGTGTTTCAGGATTAGGTTAACTATTGGTTGAAGACAGTGACCTGCACATTTTTTCAAGTGTTTTTTTCAAGTGTTTCAAGAGGTATCCAGTATAGTCCTCCTTTTCAACTGTGTTGCTTTACTTGAAAGTGCCCAAAATGGAGACAAAACATTTTTTTTTGTTTTGAGTAAACAGAGTTATGGGATAAGTAGTGATGTTGCAAAAGGAAGCTCCATTTGCCCCAGTATGCCTGAATATCTGAGCTTTGCCCTTTCCTTGTTGTCTTTTATCTTTGATGCCCAGGTAACATCATAGGGATGGCTCTGGAGAACCTGGACCACCTGGTTCTGAGTCCCAGCCAGATGCCCATGGCTGTGGGGAGCAGAACATGACACAATTTTTCCCCATAATCTGTGTGCTACAGTATCTGGAGAAAACAAGGCAGCTGAAAGAAAAGCTGAAGATTAAAGCTATGGAATTCTTGCAGATAGGTTCATCAGATCTGTTGCACCATTTCTCTACTGTCAGTACTGAGTGTTCCAGTTCTTTTAACAAGTGGTTTCTTTTTCATGAGTACAATACAATAATGGCAGATGGAAAGTAGTTGTTGCTTCTGGAAGATCTTCACTCTTATTTCTCTCCCACCCAGGCTACGAGAGGGAGCTTCAGTTCAAACATAGCAATAGATTCTCCACTGTATTTGGAGAGGTACATGGGAAAGGCAATATCTGGTAAACAACTGCCCTTCTCTTCTCAGTAAAGTAAAGAACAAGTCTTCTTAAACCTTGTGTCTCTCGTTATGTGGACCCAAATCTGTTAGTGCACTGTTCTGATTCTCTCTCCTAGGCTGACAGCCCCTGTGACCAAATGCTTCCTGAGAGTGAGGCAGTACACCTTCATAGGTGACAGAATCATCCAAATAGTTGCAAAGTGCATGGCCAGGAAACAGCAGGACAACTGTTGCAGGGCAGGTGTGTGGCAGCTATTCTACATGGCCATGAAGGTACAGCAGTGAAGTCTTCCCTTGCTCACTACTCTCTCCATGGGCTGCATACTATAGACAGGCACAACTATACTCTTCCAGATCCATCTGGGGGAGTAAAGAGAGAGTCCTTGATTTGTGATGTCCTCTAGCCATAATCTAATTTTTCTGCAATTTCTATGATCCTGGATCCTTTCTTGCACTTGCTGTTTTTGCAGACTGGTTCATTCCTGTGTCACCCGGTGCTGTCAGTGCTCAAACACCAGTGCTACCTGAGAGTCCCTTTCAGAGCACCTGTCAGTACCAGATTGTACCTGTCAGTCCCTTTCTCTCTCTCCCACCACGTTGGGATGGGTTGTTTCATCTTGGACATTTCAGTAAACACCTCCTTCTGCACAGGAGTCTGTCCTGTGTAGAAGTCCTTGTCCTGTGGTTGTAAGGGTAGGGAGCCCTAGTGGCGGGAGTAACCCCCTCTTGGTGGGAGTAACTATGACTCATCGTTACTACAGGGGCTCAGACCAGTTGCGTCATTTCTTCTTGGTCCCACTGAATTCCCCCTGTCAGGGAAACCAAATGTACAGCTGTCCCAGAAATGATGGGGGTGACTTATAGTTGCTCTCACTCTTTCAATAGGCTGGCTAGAGCACCTTGGTGGTAAAGGAGTGGCCATGCCGGAAACATGAAAAAATGCTGTTGGTCCTCCTCATAACTGTCACTGGCCTGATATAAGCATAAGGCTTATGACGAACTCTTTAGGACACTGGATACCTCTCACTTGTCCCTCTCTTTTCTTCTGACTCTTTTAGAAGGTGAAGAAAAGTGATCCAGAACTAGTAGGATCCAAGCAGCTGCCTGCAAGGACAAGAACCAGGACATTCATTATGCCTGGAAAGCTGGTGAGACTTTCTCAGTTCAGTGGGCTAAGTGGGAGAGATCAAGCAAGAACGAGAGCTTTGGTTATGTG
The DNA here is from genome assembly GCF_011077185.1 of Oxyura jamaicensis. Lineage (NCBI taxonomy): Eukaryota > Metazoa > Chordata > Aves > Anseriformes > Anatidae > Oxyura > Oxyura jamaicensis. The sequence continues at coordinate 78,940,999 of NC_048893.1, read as the reverse complement.
TCAAGAAGGTTCAGAAGATAAAAGATGCTTTCAATGGGTTGCACAGATATTTGGGATGTTAGCTAGAAATAAGCTTTGCTAGTTATTTATGCACTTTAATGTAAAGTATGCAAAAGCTGCAGGCTTCAGGGTTTACACCTGTATTTTGGAGAGAGAGAGATGGCTTGCCCTCTGTTTGAGAACCTTCTCATGAAGAAAGTTCATAGCTCCATAATTCTCCAAAGCTCAGTTCCAGTTCACAAATTCAAAGCTTATGATATAAAAACTTGCACTAGATTCCCAGGCAAAAAAAATCAGAAGACAGGATTAATCCTGACACAGGCTTCTGGATTATCCTTCAAGTTGCAGATGGCCTCAGTGTAGAGGCCAATCATTGTGAGAGGCATAGAACAATTTACTCTACGTCTCCTTTGAGCTTTCTGACCCAGTCAGTTCCTGCTCTTTCTGCTGTTTGTCCAGGTGTGCTCTCAAGTCCTTGACTGACTTTGGTGCAGTGGACAAATTTTGTTTTGTCAAAGCAGCAGAAAGTAGGCACAGTTCTTCACGTTGGTATTACAGAGAGATTCTTTTGAGGACTCCATTATGTTATGTATGCTAGTCAGGTTGCAGAAATATTATGGCCTCACAGATTTTACAAACATTGAATGGACTGTGAAAAATTCTTAATGCAAAAGTATACTTCAGTATAATATCAAATCCCGTTGTCTTCAAAGAAGATACTACACAGTGGGTATAGATGGTATGGGTGTATAAGAGGTGAGCTGGGAATGTCAGTGATCAGGATCACGAAGTCTGTGGTTGCAAAGGAAAGGAGGCAACAACGGAGGAGGCCCCAGGCCTGTCTGAAGATGGAAATGGGTTTTTGCAGGAAAATGAAGCGTGATTCATTGGCTTTGATGGCTGATTCTACAGCACAAGCTCTGTAACAGATGTGATTCTTTAAAGAAACTGATAAAATCAGAATCATAGAATGTCTGAGTTGGAAGGGGCCTTTAAAGAACATCTAGTCCAGCTCTCCCCCTGCCATGGGCAGGGGCATCTTTCATTAGATGAGGTTGCTCAAAGCCCCATCCAACCTGACTTTGAACATTTCCAGGGAGGGGCAATGATGAGTTAGTTAATCTTCTCTGCTCAGTCTTCTGTCAGTGCTCTGCTTTCCTAGTGCTCTTCTCATAGAGAACGATAATATTATTGCCTTTATAATTTCTTCAATTAGATTAAAACACTGGAGTGAGTTCCAAGGTGCCATTGCACTTGATCCTGATTCTGAACCATGGAAGGTGTCTTCCGTGATCATGGGTGTGACCTTTACTAAGTTTCTACTCCTCCCTTTCCATTTTTGACGCAAACCATCTATTGAGAAATGGGTTTTTGTTTGGTTTTGTATTACCACTATATGTGTCCTTTGCTCCAGCTGAACAGTGTATTTTTATGAGGGATATAGGTCCTTTACCTCCGTTGGACCCCTTGACTGAGCACTTCTATCACAAAGGCATTCTCTGAGTCCATTTACAGAAATAAACTGCAGAAGCTGTGCACAGCTTTGCTGTACTCTCTGTATTTCAGAGACTTCTTCAGGTTTATGGCGCCTCTGCAGCTGTCAGTCACTGCCTTCAATACATATCCTTCATATGCATGTTGCTGTGACCAAGAGCCGGGTTTGCCTAAGTCAAACAGAGAATGCACCTGGGCAAACACTGTAGGAGGAGCACAGTGGGACAGGATCAGAGAGCTCTCCCCAGCGCTGGCCTTGGTGGGCACAGGTCCTGTCAGAAGTCTGCCAGCAGTTGGCCCTCTCTTGCTATGGTTTATTGTTTTTATTGCTTTTATTTTATTGCACCTGGCTGGTGCTTTCTCTAGGAAAATGACAGATTTTAGGCAAAGAAGCAGTTTAAAAATTGTCTGCCATTTTCGGTAATATGACCTTCCTTCACAAGAATGGGGAGAATGTGTCCATCAAAATAAGAAGTGGCCAGTCTTCCTTGCCTGGGAGCCTAGCACTGATTTAGACAGACTCAAAGCTGATCTCTGAAATGAGTTGTGAGAACTGATTAAGCTAATTGGCCAGAGGCCAGATGAGCAGTGAAATACTCACTTGAGGCAAAGGCAGTACTAGCACCAAGTGCATAGCAGATAGCCCACATGACACATGCTTGCTCTAGAGTGGCCTGGTGATAGAGGTGAAATGGAGATCAGCCTTCCACACCCCAGCTGGTAAAAGAGTATAGAAAGCCTGGGGAACAGCAATCTCAGGTTAGCTGGAAATTTCTAGGCATCCTGGAGCCTGGTTTTGCCAGACATGGAGGTCCCAGCTGCCTGCTTGAGTAATGCCACATTAGGACCTAGGTATGTAAAGCTTAGGCTGCATCAGCACTATCAGACAGTGCTGGGAAATATTTCCATGTACAGAACCTTAGCTGCCTGTGTTATTAGGACAGTCCCTGTTACATTTCTGCCTGACCTAACTAATGCTGTCTCACACAAGTTGCAGATGTAGTTCATGAGTTTACTCAATCCATGCACTGTTCATGACTGGCAATTTACATGGTGACAATGCTCTTCTGAAAGCCGGGATGGTTAAGCAGCACAATTGCCTACCTTTCTATACAGGTTGTCAATGCTAGAAAAAGGCCCCCATGTTTAATTTGTGAGTTCTAAACTAACCCTCGGGTCCTAAAGGCTGGTATCCCTGCACCCTAGACCTTTCAGACCCAGACATGAACAATGAGGAACTGGAACTAGTTCTTGAGACATCGTCTTTGCAGATGGTGCCATTTCTAATGGATGTTGCAGAGAGCTGGCGGAGACCTCTGTTGGACAGTGAATGTTTCCATTTCCCGCATTGTGTGCAGGGAGGGAAAAGGCAAAATCACTATCAAATTAGTGGTTGGTGGCAGGTGGTGGTGTTGATACAGTGCTCCTTTGTGCACAAGGAATTACTCTATGTTTTCAAGCCAAACAGCCTACAGATATCCTCATTGCCATAAACTGATCCAGAGCTACTAAACCTCTGCCCCGAATGACAGCACCGCCTTTGTGTTTTGTGTGCAGGGGTGAGCTCTTCCTGTTGGCTGCACAGCAGCAATCCATCTCGAGATGAAACAAAGGGACACAACTGACAGGTGATCAGGACCTGACCTGGGTCAATGATCAGCAAAGTTCTCTCTGTTTTCTTTCTTTTTTTTTTTTTTTTTTTTTTTTTTAATTTTCTATGAAACACCCATTTGGTCAAATGTCTCCAAGGTGACCTTGCAGAAGGGGATGTTATAAACTGGTGGATGGCAGCCAAAACATCTGCTATTGGCTAAGTTACACTTGGCACAGTATGCCCATCTCTACTGCTGAATGAGTATAATCTCAGCAGAGAGAAGAAGGTGGGGAGAAGCTAGCTCCTCCCTCCATCCAAATCTCCATTTAGGCTGTCCTAGAAAGAAATTACCCCCCTAAAATCAGCCTTGGTGGTTTCAGAGGAAGAGGGTCATTGGAGATTGGGCAGCAAGAGCCCCCCAAGATGAGGATAGCCATCCTCCTGAGCCTTCTGTTCCATGCTGCTGCTGCTTTTCACCAACTGTGAGTGATGCTGAATTTCTGTTTCAGTCTGTTTCACAAAAGCATCAGTCTAGGTAGATTGACCATAGTCCAGGCCATCAGCTGTCCTTCTTCCTGCTCTTACCAGATCACCCCAAAGAGCAGCTGAATTGTTTATGTTACCTCTCATGTCCTGTAAGTTAAAATACAAATCTTCTCTTTGGGAGTCTTCCAGGGTAGACCTTATGCTAAGGTACGTTTGCTTCTGTTGTTGTCTAACTGGATCAAATCACTGGTGTCTAGACTGCACTGCTATGAGGCCACCTCTGGCCTGCAAAGGACAGCTTTGGGAAGTTGAGGAGATGTATGTAGTAAAGGGGCTGAAATAGGTTTTAGGTCCGTACTTATGCTAAATCAAGCAGAAACTACTTCTTAAGTAGGCTGTGAAGCAATCACTACATGGTTGCTTTGGACTGTTGACTACTGTAATGCCACCTTGCTGAGGAATTCTGCAGTTGTGGGCTGCTGCAGGGAAGCTCTTTTGTGTCTCTGAGCCCTCAACTTGATGCAACCTTTGATGTCTTCTTTCTCCTGTCCCAGACATTACCTGGTGGTGATCCCTGCAGATCTCCGCTACCCATCCACCCAAGTTGCTTGCCTCCACATCACCTGTTATGAAGCAAAGCTTCAAGTGAATCTGGTCCTGGAGCGCTCTGCAGGACACAATCTCTTAGTGCAAGAAACCATCCAGAAGGAGAAGACTTTCATGTGTGCTAAGTTCTGGGTGAGCCACCCTAGGCCAATTGCATCTCTGAAGGAATTGTAAAACCCTTGTAGCTACTCCCTAGCTAGAGCTGACATGGACAGGCTCTACTTTACCTTGGAGTGAGTCTGCTAGGAAGGAGAGTGAATGGTCCTTGTGGTTGTGTAGCTCAGCACAGTATCCAGTTGGCACTGAATTACCCTTCTGAATCTAACTTTTAATTTGAAGTTACATTTGTTAAAAACTACTACCCATCTGAGTTTATAATACGGACCTACCTGTTTCCTTGTCCTCCACTCCAGAATAGGTAGAACAGCTTTTTCTTGTCTCTGAAGGACTTGTGCAGTTCCTAAAGTTTCCCTAAAAGCCTAGGGAAATGGTGGTTTGCATGTGATAGACTACAGTTTCTGTAGGACCAGGCAGCAGCTCAACTCTTGGGATCTACTGAACAGAAGTTGGCTGGAAATGGATGTACTTATTATTTATAAAGAGCATCTTAGAGCTGATTCGTTGTTAGTGAGAATTTAACTAAGATCTATGATAAGGCATGCATGCCTCAGCAGTAACTCTTCAATTATACAGTGTATTCTGTGCTGAGGCTGCTGGGATCTTTGGCTGCAGGAATCAGGAAGATCATGGGGTTTGCTCTGTCCTCGTAATATGGCTTTCTTACTTACATATGCTGCATAGTTTTGAAGGCCTAGCATCTGAGGCTATGTCAAACAGCTCAATTTATCTGCTTCGATTCTGTGCTGCTATATCCCACCTTTCTGGCATTTTCTCATCTTCCTAACTTCCACTTTCTTGTCCCCAAAGTTCCTTAGACAGCAGGTAAAACAATGGATTCCATGGTATGCAGGGCCTGTTGCTATAGTGTAGTGAGTGCACTGAGTGCAATCTGGATATGATCTGAATCCAGATGTTGAAAGGGTTTACCTGTGACAGGTGGAGAAGAACTGGTTAGTTTTTCCATTTCCATCTTACTCTCAATTCCTGCTCAGGGCCCCCAGAGGTAATATTACTTTGGAGCTGCATGCTCTTCTCTCTTTTTCTGTACAGGTTGCACCTCCAGCTGATGGCACAGAGGAGATTGCCACTGTCAAGCTGCTTATCACAGGCCAAGGAGTCAGTATTGAGGAGAAGAAAAAGGTCCTGATCAGAAAGGCCAGCAGTGGCACCTTCATCCAAACAGACAGACCCATCTATAAACCAGGTGAAACAGGTAAGAGCTGCAGATGGGAGCAAACAGGGAGCCTGGGCTCTCTGCTTGTAACATCATATGAAAAGACCACAATTGCCTGAGATTCATGGAAAACCCTAGCAGAAGGCTTTGAGATAACTCTTGTTGAAATTATGTTTTTGGTGGCTGTGATGTGCAGACTTTGGTGACTGTAAAGTTGAGGGAGGCAGTAGGTCTTTATCCATGATATCTTACATAGGGGAATATCCATGTCAGATGTTACCACACACAAATGTAGAATGGAAAGAGGACCTGGGGAGACAGAGGAAGCAGGGGTCTTCAGGGAAGGACAGAAAAGTAATAAATATATTCCCTGGTTTCCTTGCCTTCAGTGAAATTTCGTATTGTGACTCTGGATGAGGACTTCATTGCACTTAATGATTCGGTAAGCCAGTCCTGGAGGACCATGGAAGAGGCTGCTCTTTTCCATGTGTGACTCCCACTTCTTTTTTCCCCTGCTTATCTGTCAAAGCTCCAATTTCTCCTTGTCCCCTGCATTCATCCCTGGGCCAGGCTTAGTGAAGGTCCAGAGGAGAACAGTAACTCAAGTAAAAACAGCTAACTCAGAAAGATGGCAAAGATGTATTGCTCATCTTGGTAAAATAGCCCTACAAGCACCAGAATGGCTCATATTGATGTGTGAGGTGCTAGTGCCATGTGAGGAGCGAGCAGTTTACTAGCGAGGTTTTCCTGGGTTGTGGAGTGGAGGGGTGCTCTTAGGCTGGCTCTTACAACTTGGAAGTTCTGATAAGACATTAGGAAAAAGCTTTTCATTATGAAAATTATCAGAAATTGAAGCAGGTGCCCAGAGAAGGAATTTTCTTCCTTGCAGATGTTCAGAACTCAACTGGAGAAGGCTCTGAGTAATCTGCTCTAATAAGATGTCCTTTCAGATGACCTCTAGAGCTGCCTTACAAACTGCAGGATTGTGCAACTCTGTAAACCCTTTGAGACTGCAGCTGAGCCAGAGCTACATTTTAACTACAGTTTCAGTAGTGAGTTTTCCTGATGGAGTACTCTGTCAGGAAGTCATTAGAAAGTGCTAGGTGATCTTCAGATTGGCTTTTCTTTTCCCTCTCCAGACTTTCCCATAATGGACCCACAATGTGTTTCTCCTTTTTGGTGACATTTGGACAATTTATATTGCTTATCAGTGCTCTATATTTCCAAGTCACTAGTCCCACACCCTTCACAAAGGCTCTGCATCTCAAGTACCTTGTGTGTGTTACCAGCATGTGTTTCTCTCTTTTAATGTTTTTACCTTTCTTTCCCTCCCAGATTTCCCTGTTTCTTCAGGTGAGTGATGCTGAAATCTATTATTACAGTAATGTTGATGGCAGCCAATTCACTGAGCTATTCATATTCAGTTCCTGGTAGATTTTATGATTATGATTATTTTGTGATTATTTTATGATTATTAGATTTTATCTGTGAGTAGAATGGTAGAACTTCAAGATTACTTAATTGAACATACTGCATACAGCCTCTGAGCCTGTTTTATGTACTTGATATTATGCTCTCAGTTACTTCAGTGTACATCTGAGTTGATCCTGACATACAGAAGTATAGACAGAACAATTTAGACCATTATGATAACATGTTAGAACTGCAAAGGATCTTTCTTTAAGATCAGAATTTAGAGAAATGTAGAAGGCTGAGAGCAAAATGTAGCATTACATCATTGTTTTCAAAATTTCTTGACTGGACTATTCCAAACCTTGTTTCTTAGCTATCTTCCAGCTAGCACCAAAATCCTGAAGCTGGGTTTCTGTGGGGTGTGGATCACTGAGATGCTGGAACAATTGCTTTTCTCTTTTGTGGATGTAGGACCCTAACAGCAACCGGATAGAGCAGTGGCTGAACGTGGTGCCCCAAGATGGCATTGCAGATCTGTCTTTCCAGCTAAGTGATGAGCCACTGCTTGGAACATACGTCATCAATGTAACCAATGGGGAAGCATACGACAGCTTCTCTGTTGAGGATTATGGTATGAGCCTGTGGGGGTTATGTTTGAGCTGCAGAGATAACCTTTCTTTCTGTTCCAGGAAGCTGGGTGTTTATTCCATCATAGCCATCCTGGGAGCAAATGGGAAAAGTAATGGCATCTGTCAGAGAAAAGAGTCTGAGCTGATGCTCAGGAGAGAGAACACTTTGGGACCTTGGGCTGGTGTGTGGGAACAATGTTGTTCATGCCCCTAGACCTTTGACACAGTCGATCCCTGTAAATCTCTGTGTGAGACAAAACAAGGTCATTGGGATGGGCTTTCAGGAGTGTGTGAAATTCAGTGCCATCCCATTTCTATTTTATTCCCTAATTAACTGTGCTGGGATAAATAGCTGTCTGGTGTGTAGGGATATGGACATGTTTGGATTTTAGTTTAGAAAAGATCAATCAATCAGGGGCTACATGCAAATTTGTTAAAGACATAACAGAAATCTTCTGTTTCCCTTTCCCACCACCTTCCTTCTCAATTTCTTGGCTCTTATTCAAACGCAGTCCGTTTTTATGTTGATTCTCTGAAAAGGGTGTCCTTAGCCAGTGTTTCCTACACTTTTTTTTTTTTTTTTTTTTTTTTTTTTTTTTTTTCCTTCCAGCTCTGCCAAGATTTGAAGTGATCTTTGAGGTACCAATTAAGATTTATGCACTAGATAAAACCTTCCCGCTCCGGGTATGTGGCAGGTAAGGAAGAGGTGGGCCCTATGTTAATTTCTGGCATGAGATGAGTACAGGATGGTTAGGTACTTGTGAGAAGTTCATAGGAAATTTACTACATCAGTTACAGGAGGCCAGAATCTTCTATGGCAGTTGTTTGCACAAACAAAAGAAAATATTCCTACATTCCATAAACATTCCATACAAAAAAAACATCCTAAAATTACCCTTCTTGTAATCTAGTGCCCTTTTCTAAAAACAGTTCATAAATGTCTACACACAAAATATGGGGAAATGGCTTACCCTTGATAACTAGTCATTTGAGGTGCAGAGCACAGAAGGTGTTTGGTGATCATCTCCCTACAGAACAAACCCATGGAAAAAGAAGGGAAACTTTTCCAGGTTAAAGTCTAGCAGAATCTACAGAGATTCAAAAAGAAATTGCCTTAGGTACAGTCCAAGGACAACACTAGGGTTAACAGCCTCATGTAAAGGCATTTTATTTGAATCACTCATGCTTGTGCTCATTGGAGGATGCATGCCTTCAGCATTTCCCAGTGTTATCACAAGTGATGATAGAGGAAAATTCAGAACTCTGTGTTGGGTCAGCACCTAAAACATTTCAGTTTCCCAGAATAGAGTAGTCTGACACTAATTTTATCACAGAGCTCTTGATCTCCCATCATTGCAGTGTCCTAGCCTGGTCTTGTTGAGTGGATCAGGGCTCCTGGGCCTGCTGTACAGCTGCCACCTTTGTGCTATATTGTGAATAGCCATGAATAAGTTTCTCTGGAGATATGCAACGGAAGTTCCTGTGTTCTCTCAGTGTGTGTGAATCTCTCTTCCTTTCCCTGCTCCTCCAAACAGATACACCTATGGGAAAGGTGTCCAGGGGATGGTTCATGTGCAGCTTTGTCAGAAGATAGCAGTGTTCTTACCCAGTGCTTCGAAACCTGATCTCTGTCAGGAATTCCACAGCCAGGTGAGATGTTTAGCAGGAACTGAAACCCATTCAGTGAAAATTATGGTCAACTCCAGGGTAAGGCAAGGCTGCTGGAGCCCTTAGCTGAAACAGTAGTGATGTTACCCCTTGGTTTTGGCTACTTGGCCAAGGGTCTGCTAGTGCTGCCTCCTAGTAACTGCATCTGCTGACTATGACTCTGTGTGTAACATATGCCTGCTTCACAATCTTGACTGCTATCTGTACACTGCCTTGTTTTCTTATTGAATGGGGCCTTATTTAATTTAACATGTAATAATATCTAGAAGACCAAAACCAGAGAAGAGAACCAGAGAATCTTCTTCTTTGAAGAAGTCTTCCTTTTACAAGGGCAATATGCTGATGATGCTGATTCTTCTGTGGCACACAAGAGCTGGTGAGAAGTCCCTATCTCCCCAAGCCACATGACACTCCAGGTGCTGAGACTTTGCCTGGCCCAAAGACAAAATTATCATAGACTTTGTGAAGTCTACTTGGACCTTCTCTCTTGCTGCTTGCTGTGCAAAGAAGGGTCAGGTTCTGCAGCCACCAACAGCAGATAACCCTTGAAGTAACAAGACCACAAGACTATTGGAGTGTCATATTTGTGTATGCCTTTGGCCTTCCAGTCTTATCCTTCCCCTTTGTCTTTTTCTACTGCTGCTTCACTTCTCACTAGGCCTTACTTTCCCTCTTGTGTTTGCCACTTTGGCCCCTTTCTCTGGGTCTTTTGAGGGAAGCTGTTACTAGATGTCTCTGATCTGGTGTTTATTTTCTTAGCAGAGACCCTTACCTCAAGGAATAACTGCTGTTTTTAAAAAAGGAATGGCTCTGAACAACATACTTGCTAGTCTAAAAGGTGTATCCTGGAAAGAATTAAGGGATACAATGGTTTTTATTTTTTATTTTTATTTTTTTCTGGGCATTGGACTACATTTGTTGTAGAGTTCTGACCCTTTCTAAAAAGAAAGGGTCACTTTCTTTTCTGTGTTTATGTGGGTGCTTCCATATAGGTTCCTTTCACTCAGTGAGGGAGATAAATAGAAGTGATTGTGAAACCACACCAAAAAAAAACAGGCTAAAAGAGTACTACAGGGAGTACTCACAGAGGATGAAGACAGCTTCCCTCCACCTCCTCATGTCTCTCTGGTGCTGGCATCCAGCTGTGTCACATTGTAGCCTAGTGGAGATGGATGGCAGAGGCTGCAAACACAGCAGCAGTCTCTGAGTGAGATTGCTTCTTAGATGGTCATCTGAGAGCAGGGATTTTGCACTGCTGTTACTGCCCCATTTGTATAATTTCTGACATAATTGTCTTAATCAGACATTGTTTCCTCTCTTTGTGATTTCAGACAGACAAGATGGGTTGCTTCTTCACAAATGTGACCCTATCCTCCTTCAGCCGAGACTTCCGGTACTACCAGGACAGCATAGTTGCAGAGGCCTCAGTGGTGGAAGATGGCACAGGTAACTGGAAATACCTCTGCTAGCTGTGAAGAGGTATGTGAAGATGCACAGTCTTACCAAGAACACCAGAGGCTTTCAGTCTAACAAGGGCTCTGAGCTTTTTGAGCCCACTGGGGCCTGCCATCTAACCTCACAAATGCAGGCAAAGCCACAGATTCCTGAAGGCGATACACTCAGACTGCCTGTGGTCTAATCTCATGGAGTGAAGCTGAGGGACCTTTTTAATGGCTTGAAGCAAGTGGGAGGGAGACTAGATACTCGGAGCCCTTGGGCAAGTCATTTCTCTGATACGAAACATTTGTGCACGTGTGCATCAGTATTACCAGTGGGTCACTCTACAGGCAAAGTGCTGAGAAGAGCTTGGTTTCCTTGCTCCTCCCTTATGTTTCTGTCTTACTGCTCTTATTCAGAGATACAGGTCAATGCATCCCACAAATTACTCATTTCCAAGATTGGTGGAATGGCCTTGTTTGATGATGTGAATTCTTACTACCATACTGGAGAGATGTACAGGGGGAAGGTAATTCCCAGTTATGGTCCTTTGGAGAGTAACCTCTTTTCCTGCCCCACCTCCAGCAAGGGCTTGGGAGGGCATGAAGGACTCCCAGAGACAAAACTTTTGAATTGTCAAAAGTGAGAAAAACACCCAAGACTGTCATTTGTCATTGATAATGACAATTGTAATTATCAATAAATCCTGAGTAGTAGCAGCTATGGGGATCTAGAGGTGGGGACGGGGATGGGGGAACCCAAGCATTTGGAATTTCAAAGCTGCTGTGAAGCATTGGAGAGTATGGGGATTTCATCATGATTAAATGACACAAATGGATCAACAGGGTAGTGCATGGGATAATAGGAGGTTACCAGTAGCAGTGTTGGTAAAATTGTTCGGGACTGGAAGGGTGACCTTGCTGGCTTTGGAAATGCTGCTACTGACTTGGAGAAGAGGAGTCTTTGTCCACTGACAGTCTTCTGTGTTTCTGTCACTCTTCATGGTATTCTCAGATTAGAGTCACTGACTACAAAGGCAAGACACTGAAGTACAAAAAAGTTCTCCTCATAGTAAGCAGTGGTGAGCAGCAGTTTCAGCATAAGTACACCACTGGGGATGCTGGGGAAGTTTCATTTAGCCTGAATACAACTTCTTGGAACAGCACCTCAGCCTCCCTGGAGGTAAGTGAAGAAAGGTCTGTCTCACAGACCTTTGTTCTCACAACTGGCTGTGTTCTATATTCCAACACTGGCTGTGTTCTCTATGTTCTCACATTGGTTTTGAAGCTGAGGGGTAAGCATGCTTCTCAGTGCTGTTTACTGCCCCACAGCTGTCTCCCTTGTTCCCTCCTGAGGGATTGGAATTCCAACATGAAACACCTCTGCATGTTCTGGCTCTTGGTGCACCTTTAGAGCTTATTCCCTGGATCCTAGCTGCTTTCCTCATGAGCTGTTCACACAGAGACTTGTGTGATGATGTTGTTCCGACCTGTCCTGAGGTTCATACTAAGCCACAGGTAGAGTAATTTGCAGCTGACTTGCTTAACTAAAGAAACATCTTGTTGTTTGTTTGTTTTTTTCTTACCAGGCAAGTGTCTTGCATCAAGATTTGGATAGAGAGCCTGGGACAGTTGATTTGAATTACCAAAAAGCCTCTCATTTCATACATCCATTCTACAGCACCAGCAGGAGTTTTCTCACTATTGTCCGTGTGCCAGAAATGATGCCCTGTAGTAAAAAGCAGGCTATCCAGGTGGACTTCAGAATCTACCAGGAAGACCTGGAACATGGGCCCAAGCGTGTCATTTTCTCCTACTTCGTGAGTTTCTGGGAAAGTGCTAATAAGTGGTGGCTCAAAACACAAGATCAGCATCCTCCACAGGAAGCTCCCAAGCCTGATACTTGATAGCTTGGACTTGGCCAAGGACAGGTAGCTCATCTAGCCATCATGGGGCTAGGATCCTGGTTTTGATTCTGGGATTGCAGTAGTGGCATGAAAAGCAGCAGCTTTCTTTTGGGCTCTGCACAGGTGTAGGGCAAGTATTGACCTTATCTGTCCTCCCCCAAGTTCCCTAAACTTTCCCTGTTACCTGAGCATGTGTAAAGTTCCTATCTCCCTCACACTCCCCATTTAATCTCCAGTTTCAGGGATACATTGGTTTGCATAGTGGTCTCAAAGACTATGTGACTGGCATTCCCTTCCCTTTCTGAATTCTTTCCTAGTTCACGGGGAAAAGAGGGATAGTCCATACAGGCCAGAAGACTGTTTGGGTTGGGCTGCCAAGAAGTAAGTACACTGCCTGGTTTCACGTCTAGCAAGCATTCAGTGTTCTATGTGGCATCCCTTAATTGGACATGTGGTATAAACCTCTTTGCAGTTTAGAGCTGGCTCACCCTTCTTTTGTCATGTCAGAACAACTTGCATTTCTAGCTTTCATGTTTTCTTTTCTCTCTTGCTTGGTACCAAGAGAACAATGCTCAATATTTTCTGGCACACAGGCTCATTTGTTGCCTTAATTTTCTAAAAAAAATTCTCCTTTTGCTGCCCATGCAAAGGGCATGAAACTATAACTTTGTCCTCTATCAAAACTATCCTGCTTGGATTTGTAATTGTGTTTACAAATAACCATTGAGTAGTTAGAATGACAGAGCTTATAATTTTGATGGGTGTTGACTGTTGACTCACTGTTGTCTTTTTTTCTTGAACCTAATACAACCTAAATTATAGGTGTTTTGAGACAAATGTGACCTCTTTGGTGATAGGATGGGAGATGTTTGGTGATGGGAGGCTTTGAAAGATGTCTGAGACTCACTCCTTGTGGAGCTAAGTTTGAATGAACAGAACCAAGAAGAGTCTTCTTCAGGTCTTGAATACCAGGCCCAGAGATGTGCTAATTGTTTCACTGGTCTTCAAAATCTGCATGGTCCTGAAAGAGCTGAGGAAAGGAATTAAATAGACACACACACACAAGGGCAAAAGTTGAGTCCATGTCCATTACCAAATTTACTTTTTTCTCGTTTCCTCTCTCCTCCATCTAGTGCTGAAAGGCTTCTTCTCCATCCCTGTTACCTTCAGCTCAGTCTATGCTCCAGCTCCAACACTCATTGTTTATGTTATCTTCCCTAATGGAAAAATCATTGCTGATTCTGCCACCTTCAGTGTCTCCCCGTGTTTCAGAAATAAGGTAGGATTCGTGTCAGAGGTCATGACTAAGTGTGTGAGAGTGTGTCTACTGCAACCAAAGAAGAGACTGTGTAATGCATTATACGTGTGCTGTGTGTGGCTGGCACTGTGTGGGGTGCCATGTCATGTGAACTGCAGTATGTGAATGGTGACAGGTGTTGTAATGGATCATGTATGGATCAAATGGATCAAGTATGTGCTGCTGTGGGGTGCACCCATGAGTGCTGAGGGAGCTGAGAGATGTGATTGTGATGCCTCTCTGTATAATCTTTGCTCAATTGTGGCAACTGGGAGAAGTGTCCAAAGAGTGGAGGAAAGCAAATGTCACTCCCATCTTCAAGAAGGTCAAGAAGGAGGACCCATGGAACTACACACTGGTCAGATTCATCGTGGTCCTTTGGAAGGGGATAGAACAGCTAATCCTGGAAACCCTTTCTAGGCACATGAAGGAGGAGAAAATCATCAGGAATAGGTGGTGTGGATTCACAAGGAAATCATGCCTGACCAACCTGATCAGCTTCTATAATGAAATCACTAGTCTGATGGATGAAAGGGGAGCAGTGCTTGTCTTCCTGGACTTCATTAAGGCCTTTGACGTTGTCTGACGTAAGATCCTCATAGAGAAGCTGTTAAGTATGGGCTAGATGAGTAGACAGTGAGATGGATTGAAAAAAGGCTGAATGGATAGAGTCAGAGGGTGGTGGTCAGTGGTGCAAAGCCTAGCTGGAGGCCGGTAACAAGCAGAGTACCCCAGAGATCAGTACTGGGTCCAGCATTGTTTAACATCCACATTAGTGATCTGGACAATGTGGTAGAGTACACCCTCAGTAAATTCATGATAAAAAGAAACTTGGGGATGTGGCTGACTCAGCAGCACAGCCATCCAGTGGGACTTGGACAGCTTGGAGATGTGGGCTGACAAGAATCTCTTGTCAGCAGAAACACTGACAAGGAGAGGCAGAAGGAGCTGGGACTGTTCAGCCTAGAGAAGAGGAGGCTGAGAGGGGGATCTCATCCATGTGTATAAGTAACTGAAGGGAGGGTGCAAAGAAGATGGAGCCATGTTCTTTTCAGTGGTGCCCATTGCTAGGAAAAGAGGCAGTGGGCAAAAACTGGAACACAACATCCATCTAAACATCAGGAAGCACTTCTTTACTGTGTGGGTGATAAAGCACTGGCACAGGTTGCCCAAAGAGGTGGTGGTGTCTGCCTCCTTGGAGGGAGCGACCTGGACATGGTCCTGGGAAACCTGCTCTAAGTGTCCCTGTTTGAGCAGGGAGGTTGGACCAGAGGGCAACCACAGATTCCTTTCAGCCTTAACCATTTTGTGATTCTGTGCTGCTGTATTTGGGAAAGGCAGATCATATCTGTGTTTATCTCCGTAAGCTTGTATAGCAAGCGCAGCCAGTAGGATCAAAGTCCAGCACAGGTTATTTGTGTGACTCCCAGAAGGGCTCAGGGCTGCTCTGCTATTGCAGCAGATGCTTAGTCTTGTCGGTACATGATATTAGTAAGACAGCTGATGGAAGAAGTGGATTTTACTAGCCATTCAGAAAGGGCCGAATTTCTGTGATCATTGTGACATTCACGGGAATCTGCTTTCTGAGCTGTCTTGCACTCCAAAGACTAATGTCTGTGGTCTGGTATTGCTCCTGCTCCACAGCTGCACATCTGCCATGAACAGTCAGATTCAAGTAAGAACAGGAAATGCTTCAGGAAACTGAGACCAACCCCACAAGGAGCCTGGAGATAAAGACCAGGCTTGTTCTTTATAGAGAGCTTCAAAAGGAGCAGATAGCAAGCTGTGTGAGGTGTGTGATCATGACTAGCTGACTTGCTGGATAAAGAGAGTGCTGTGTTCTAACACTCTAATATCTCCAGTACTGTTACCTACACACAGTGATGGTGGATAAGATGGTTTCCCCTCTGTAGTTCATGTGACCTGTCATCTTTCCTCTTAGAATTGCAATGTGGTGTTTTCTTAAACACCAGGAGTTCTGGGAATCCCTATGAGATCCCTTGGTTTTCAGTTCAAGTCATGTCCTTGGAAATTCTCTTCATGTAGGAACCTTTCCTGTGCAGGAAGTGGTAGGGTGGCCAACAACAGCAATGTCATATATATATTGCCTGTATTCTTCTCATCCAGGTGGAGCTGGGCTTCTCAACGTCCCAGACTCTTCCTGATTCAGAGGTTGGTTTGAACCTGCTGGCAGCTCCTGGGTCCACATGTGCTGTCTGGGCTGTGGATCAGAGTGTCTTTTTGCTGAAGCCAGAAAAAGAACTCAGCAGCTCCATGGTGAGTAAGTCTGCTCTGACTTCTTCCCCTTCCTTTGTACTGACATGAGGAGGGAGGGAGAGAGAGAAGACAGGCTGTAGCATCTGTTAAGAGCTTCTCTCTCAAGGAACTAAAAACACTGACTAGAAGGATCAAGAGCACTCTCAGTGTGGCACAGGTGAGGATTAGGAGGCATCTATTAACAAGGTCGAATGCCACTCAGTGCGCCTGTAGTAAATCCAGACCCAGGTTCTGTTGTTCTGTCTCGTGTTTGGTTCAGCAGGTTGTGCCGGCTCTATCAAAGAAAAGCCAGTGAAGATTAACAGTGAGCCTGTGCTTTCTGGCATGCATTCATGCGTGATAGCCAGGAGCAATTCAAACAGGCCCAGGCCTTGGATGTGATACACAAAGTGAATGCGAGGTATTATTTGCACTGATTTTTTTTTAATTTTTTTTTTTTTTTTCCCAGATCTATGGGCTCTTCCCATCTGTTTATAACTCTGGGTATCCTCACCAAGTGTCTGAAGATGATCATTCATGTGGGTTCCCAAATTCTGACGAGCCTGATGTGTTTACAGCATTCAAGGTAAAAATGGTTGATTTTGTGGCTTGGTATAATTCATGAATTGAGGGAATTGTGGCCCCCTGACTTTACCAAGATCCTAGGAATGTCATCAAAGATAGTATAGGGAACAGGTTTGGTATAGGTCCTGATAATTCACTTGTTCTTTGAATAAGTGACTTGAAATTGTTGACCAAGGAGAAATTATTGTGTGGTTACTGCACTTCAGTTGTATTTTTCAGGATGCCAAGTATCATTGGTTACTTTAATTGGATTCTGCATATTATATTTAATCTCCATATCATGAGCAATTTGGGCTGCCCAAAATTAATCTGGTAGGAATTGCCCTCTGCAGGCTGAGAAGACATAGTGCTTAGATGACCATGTGTTTGAAAAGGAAGTTGGTTGACTCAGACCAGATGGATTAACATAGGTTTGCCCCTTGCTGAGGATCTGAATAATCCTCTCCTCAACTGAAGCAAGAGAGCAGTTTACCAAGCCAGAGGACAGCTGAGTCCCCATTGCATAAAGGGACAATAAGGCACAGGATGAAGGACAGAGAGGGTAAGAAAAGAATATGGTGCCTCATTATTATTTTTTTCTTTTTCTCCTACAGGAAATGGGGTTGAAAATTATGTCCAACACCAATATCAGGAAACCAAGATTGTGTCTAACTACTCAGTCAACAACTATGCTGCAGGAAACAGGCGTGATCACTTCCAGGCCCATGTTGATGTTTGCTCAACCTCATAAAGCACATAACAGTAAGCACTTACCAACTTCTTCTTACATGAGATGCTCAGTCTTTCAAGTGAAAGCATTCTCGGGTTTGAGCTAAGAGGCAGTATTTACTGTAATTGCAAATGGAAGAAAGACCATCCCCTGGCTCTAAACCTGTGATACTCTGTAGCACTTAGAACTTCTGGCTCTGAAATGTTAGTGAGCTGTCTGGACCCCAGGTCTTACCCCTGGTGTGAGGGAGTAGTTGCCCTTTCTTTTGGTGCCTACAAACACAAGTAAGGCCCAAAGCAGCTCTATCCTTTCAAATAGGCAAGATCAGTGCAGTGCTTCCCATGATCTGACTGTCTGACCTGCAGCCTGAGCTGGGATGGAGCCCCTCTGTTCTAAGGTGCTGAGGACCCTGTAGTAACTTTGTGTTTGTTATTTCCAGCAGGGCATCTGTTGACATCTACCCATCAGCCCACCATGTTTTCACCTGTTTCTCCAGCTGAAGAGAAAGTGCACAAATATTTCACAAAAACCTGGATATGGGATTTGTATTCTGTGGGGTGAGTAAACTGAGCAGTGGGGGCCTAGTGGTAAACTGAGCAGTGGTGGTCTATTCTGACCTGGAATGGCAGCAAATACAACCCATTTTAGATCATGAGCTACCAACGAAGACACTAGGCTGTGTCTCATTGAAGCTGATGTCTGCATCAAATGTGTTTTTCTCTACTAGATGACCATCCATCCATAGCAGATGGCTGGCATGAGTATACAAGAAAGCAGGTGTGGTTTGGCAAAGCAGCTTGGTTTACTGCCTGCACTCTGTTTGTAGTAGCCTGTAGTAGTTCCCAAAGTGGGCTCACAGGTTGTATCCTAGGGTGCAGGAGAAGCTGATCTCCGCCTAAGCCCTTCACAAGACTGGGAATTATGTCCTGTGAGAAAGGCTGACAGTTCAGTGAGTGTTCAGGGAGCCTCATCAGCACAAGTGAGGGAGAGAAGTTACTTGGGTCTGGAGTGAGTATAAGATGGGGGGATGAATGGGCAAACACTGCATGAACTCCCAGGTAGTTCCCCAAGTACTGTGGAGAAAGAGGTCCTACTCGGCATCAGTGTTACTCTTCTTCCCTGATACTCCCTTCCAGCTTCCCTGGAAGGGTGTGCAGTGTATCCCCCAGGAGAGGGACCAGAGTGCTGGTGTGGGAAGTCATTTTACACTGAGCTTCAGGAGAGGGGCAGAATGAGTTTTGGAGATTTTTCATCTCTGGCTTTAAGAATTTCTTGTCTGGTGTCTGGAGACTGGCATCTGCTCAGGCCAGATCCCCCCAGATCTGACCTCTCCCACCTGCCCTCTGTTTCCAGTTCCATCCATCTCTTCACCTGCTATCAGTGGATATCTCCTATGAGATTTGCCTGCCAGCCTGATGTGAAAAACAAAAGGTGTTTAATATTGTATGTGTCTGGCAAAAGTGGATTCTTTAGGGGAAAGCAAATGTTTCCAATTGTTGGAGTTAAATCATGTTGATTAGCTTTAATGAGGGTTGTTTTTGTCTGCTGTGGTAGCAGCTGTGGAATAGTCCGATGCTCTCAGAAACTGTGACATGGGCATAGGTCAAGTCTCTGCCCTGTCTTCATGTTAGAGCTTAAGCTGTCAATGTGTTTCACAGAAAGGTGAATGGATGGACCTGTCTCTTTGGCTAAATTCTGATGGTCTTGGCCAGTCCTGCTGCTCTTTTGGTGCCTGGTTCTCCATTCCTAGGCCTAGAGGAATAAAACTGCTGACAGCTGTAAAGCATTTTCACATGTGCAAAGGGCAAGTGCTGTGTGAGAAAAGTGACAAGTATGATGATAGCATCTTTCAGCTATGTAAATTATTTTCAAAAGTTTTCTGTTGATATAAGTATCTGAGGCAGGGGTCCCTAATTTATCTAGGTAAGGCCATCTGACTGTCAACATGAAATATAGAAAGAGTGAAATAAAGGCACTATTCCAGTGAGGAATAGCAAGTACCCATAGTAAGCTCTTCTGGGATAGTCTGGGGACTTTCAGACTTCATACTGGCCTGCAGGAAGAGTGTGCTGATGGATGGAGGGGAATAGCAAGGCAGTGATACACACAGAGGCCAGACAGGAAGACATTGTGAAGTTAGATCAGTGAGGATCAAAGGGTGTAATGCTGAGGGGAGCTTACCTCTCACAGGGGCCTATATGGGGGACTAAGCTGCCAAAATCAGACACCTGAAATAGATGTTGTGAATGCCTGTTCCCTCAGCTGCTCATGGATACTGTGTATTGGCATGTCTAGTTCAGTTGAATGATGTCCTTGGGTGCTTTGCCTATGCTCCAATGGGTATAAATTCAGTAGAGGTTAGGAGTTAGGTGGAGGTTAGGGGATGAGATGCAGTGGGGAGAAGGGTATAGACCAGGTCATATGGTGCTGCATACAACAAGATTCAGTTAAATACTCTCATTGCTGTCTACTTCTCTTCAGTTCCAGTGGTAACAAGAGTGTCACTGTCACAGTGCCTGGCACCATCACAGAATGGAAAGCAGGGATGTTCTGCACAGGACATAATGGCTTTGGACTTGCTCCAACCTCCAGTTTGCTTGTTTTCAAGCCCTTTTTTGTGGATCTCACACTGCCATCTTCTGTGATCCAGGGTGAGACCTTCATCTTGAAGGCCACAGTCTTCAACTACCTGCAGCGATGCATGAAGGTAGGTGAGCCCTGACAGGCTTTGAAAGAAAAGTGGGGTATGAGTAGGTAGGAGATGGCTAAAGTCCATAGCTTATTTTAAGAATTATGTGACATTTGTCTTGTTACCATCTACCATCCCTGCTGCCCCTTCAGGTCCAAGTCACTGTGGAGGAGTTCACACACTTCCAGCTGAAGCCATGTAAAGGCTGTGTCTACAGCAGCTGCTTATGTGCTGGAGAAGATAAAACGTTTCAGTGGAGTGTCACAGCAGAGCAACTGGGTAAGAAGAACAGGGAGCTGGGGTGGTGGAGTTGGGAGGGAGTGGGACCAAGGTAAGGATGCTTCATAAGGGCTAAATGAGGGAGTTGGGTTATATGCCCTGTTAAATCTGAGGGTATTCATTTGCATTCATCCTAAAGTCATGATTGCTCATAGTTTTGTGCTAGGAGGTACAGGACCTCCTGTATATAGGGCTCTAATCCAGTTTTGTTGTTGCCGACAGGCGACTTCTATTATATTAATAGGAAGTGCTTCCTCAAAGATGTTTTCTGTACTAAATGTGCATTATTTTCAGGGCTCATGAACATCACCATCAGCACAGAGGCTGTGGCTACCAAAGAGCTCTGTGGCAAAGAGATACCATTTGTCCCAAACCAAGGACAGAAAGATACAATCACCAAGCTCCTTCTTGTCCGGGTTAGACAACTTCTTCTGTTACCTAGATCATAAAATGGTTTTTTTGCAATTCCCAATTTGGTGCAGATTAATCCTGAGAGTTGCCCTTTGTTATTCAAGGTCTGTAATTAGAATCTTGAGGCATGAGCTGGGGCCAGTTTTGAGGGCTGATAGATGTGGGAGGTATGTGGGTCTCCTCCCAGCCCCCATGCTTCTGTTTGTGCTCAGGCCTCTACATGAAAAACTTTAAATATTTATACCTTTTCAAGTTCTCTCTCCTGAGCTGTCTGCTAACTCTTACAGTATCTGTTTCACAGACATTCAGAAGTTACAATATTCTAAAAATATTTATTGATTTCTTATCGGAACTTAAAATGATTGACAATAATTAAAATGTTTATGTGATAATGATACTCCACCTGAATTTCCAGCCTGAACCAGAATTTTGTTCATATCTATTTCTAATCCACTTGTAATCCTGCTTCTCTCCTATGTGCTCGTTACCGCTGCTTTCAAATGTTCCAACAGCCAGAGGGAGTACTGGTGGAAAAGGCTCACAGCTCCATCCTGTGTCCCAAAAAAGGTAGAGAGATTGTTTTCTTCTTTCACCCCCCTCATCCTCTGATTCCTGGCTACCTCCTGGGTCTTTCCAATTATTGAATTGTTTTCCTGTGTCAACATGACCAAGCTACAGAAGCACGCTATAATTGCGGTGCCTTCAGGAGCTTCCCTTGGGTAAAGGTGGGGAGGGGGGGATTCATGCTTTTAGCATCCACATCCCTGAAGCTAATATGGCAGCTGGAGGACTTTTTCACCTGTGGTAATAGCCACACTATTGAACATGATGAGGCTAGAGGATATGACTTCAAATTTCTGCTCCTGTCTTGACTATTATGGTGCATTATGGGGCTATTTGCAGCTTTTGAGAGTGCTAAGTGCATTGAGAAGACATGCCTGCAACTGAAATCTGAAACAAGTTGGGGTAATTTATGTAGAGAAAAGCAGGTAGGTGGCTTTGGCCACAGATGGTTTCTAGGAGATCATCTCACCCTCTTGTGAAGGAAGACGTAGGATAGCACAATCACAATGGAGGTGGGTGGAAAAGAGTTGAGATTGGAATGGAACATGGTTTGTGAGGTGATCTGCAACCTTTGTGACAATAAAATTGGATGTTAGCGCTGTCTTGAACAGTTTATTGGGATTTTTAAGGCTATTTTTGTCAGAATCTCTTTATTTTTCTCCTTCTTCCTGTACCTTACGCCCTCTGGTGCCAGGAAGTCCAGCACAGGAGTCTGTGTCCTTGATGTTGCCTCAAAATGTGGTTGAAGGTTCAGTCAGAGCTACAGTCTCAGTCACTGGTAAGGAATTTAGCTGTGATGATACCTTTCCAGCTTCTTTATCTCTGAGAATAGTCCTAGGAAAGCCCAAACTGAGAATGCTCTGTACTCTTTCTGAGGTTTCTGAGGTTCCAAATCCCTTGATCTTTCCATGTTTATGGCTGAGTTTCCTGGTTCGAGATGACCTAAAACACTCAGCAAGGGAGAGGTTGTTCTCTTTATGGGTTTCCCCTGGCAGGATGGGAATGTATATGCAGAACACAGTGGAACTGATAAGTTGACTGGACACTGCTGTTCTAGGGGTATCTTACCTAGCATACTACCAGGAACTGGTCACCCATTCACAGAATCACAGAATACTCTAGGTTGGAAGAGACCTCCAAGATCACTGAGTCCAACCTCCGACCTAACGCTAACAAGTCTTCCACTAAACCATATCCCTAAGCTCTACATCTAAACGTCTTTTAAAGACCTCCAGGGATGGTGACTCAACCACTTCCCTGGGCAGCCTATTCCAGTGACTAACAACCTGTTCAGTTAAGAAGTTCTTCCTAATATCCAACCTAAACCTCCCCTGGCGCAACTTTAGCCCATTCCCCCTCGTCCTGTCACCAGGCACGTGGGAGAATAGACCAACCCCCACCTCGCTACAGCCTCCCTTCAGGTACCTGTAGAGAGCGATAAAGTCACCCCTGAGCCTCCTCTTCTCCAGGCTAAACAATCCCAGCTCCCTCAGCCGCTCCTCGTAAGACTTGTTCTCTAGACCCTTCACCAGCTTCGTAGCCCTTCTCTGGACTCGCTCAAGCACCTCCATGTCCTTCTTGTGGCGAGGGGCCCAAAACTGAATGCAGTACTCGAGGTGCGGCCTCACCAGAGCCGAGTACAGGGGGACAATCACTTCCCTGGACCTGCTGGCCATGCTGTTTCTTATGCAAGCCAGGATGCTGCTGGCCTTCTTGGCCGCCTGAGCACACTGCTGGCTCATATTCAGCTGACTGTCAACCAAAAGGAGTCATTCAAGGAGGTGAATACCCAAAACCCCTGTCCAGGAGGGGGTCAGGGTGCCTATACTCTGTTCCAGGTGACCTCATGGGGACTGTACTACAGAACTTGGACAACCTGGTGCATATGCCCCATGGCTGTGGGGAGCAGAACATGGTACTCTTTGCCCCCATTGTCTATGTGCTGCAGTACCTAGAGAAGACGGGACAGCTGACCCCTGAAATCAAGGAAAGGGCAACAGGATTCCTGCGCAAGGGCAAGTACAACAGATCCACTTTTCTCCTCTGCCTTCTCCTCTGTCCAACCCAGTGATAGTCCCTGGTACCTACTCCCCTTACCTGCAGGGTACTCCACCACTTAGAACGTTAATACCACTCCCATTACCTGCTCAGTGATCTCATTGAAAATACCACTTTGAACCCTAACATCCTATCCTACTTCTCAGGGTACCAGATACAGCTGCAGTATCAACACCCCGATGGTTCTTTCAGTGAATTTGGTACCAAGGATGAGTACGGTAATACTTGGTAAGCCCTGGGCTCTCTCCCTGGTGTCCTCCTGCTGTCAGACCACCTGGAGGTGGGCAGCTTTCTGCTTCTAGCACTGTATCCTTTTTTGTCCTGTTGGATGCAAAGTGTTACAAATAAACAATTTTTTGGGTTACGGCACCCCACTGGTATGCAACTATCCTTGGGATGAAGGATGACACTGGACTGACAAATTAGGATAGCACTACAATAGGTGAGGAGAGACCCAGAGGTTTCAAATTCCCACTTTTATTCCTTTTTGTTGGTTTCTGCTTAGGTTCTTCCTCTTGACTTATTCTTCTCTCTCTCTCTCATTTGCTCAGTCTCTCACTGTTTCTCTTTTCCTTCTCTCATGCATTTTTTCTGTTCTCTCTCCAACCAGGCTGACTTCATTTGTGGTCAAATGCTTTGTTCAAGCCAAGCCATACATTTTCCTGGACAATAGGAGCATCCAAGCTGCTCTCAACTGGCTGGAGTTCCACCAGCTTCCTAATGGATGCTTCAGAAATGTGGGCCAACTTTTTCACACAGCCATGAAGGTAGGAGCCAGAGTACCTTGAAGGGCAAACTCAGAGCAGTTCTTGCCAAGTGTACTGGCAATTGTCTGAGCTCACTTTTCTGTGTTCTGCTTTCTTGCATGGAAGAAAACTGGGGGTAGGTGGGACCTTTTCTGAAAAGTTTCAGGTCTTCGTGTGTTACCTTTCCCAGGTTTTGGATATTTATGCTTTTTGCAGGGAGGTGTGGATGGGGAAGTCCCCTTGGCTGCCTACATCACAGCTGCATACTTGGAGGCAGGGGAGACACCAGAGGTAAATACTTGGATTCTTTGCTATGCTCTTGCCTGAATCCTGAAGAACTTAGTGTGGTGGATTTAAACAGGCAACAGAACATCTTGGAAAGGCTTGAGGACAAAGTAATGGGTCAGAAAGTAAAAAAAAAAAAAAAAAAAAAAAATCACTTCTCAGGAAAAAGCTTAAACTGTCCCTTGTGGAGGACACTGTTAGCAGGGGAAAATGTGAGGCTAAATAAGAGGAGCCATTGGAGTTCATGGCTAGATACTATGCTAATTTTCCAGTCTTGGGCTGCTGATTCCTGCTCCCTCCACCATCCTCACACCATCTTGTTGCTCCTTGCACCTATATATGCATGATAGCTAGCAGTGAGGTGTTAGGGAGGAGTCGTGGGCATAGCTACTCCTGCAGCAACATTAATAGACATAATGACATTTTTAATGTGATTTATCTTCCCAGAAATTGGAAGTCTGGGAAAGGAGTACTGTAGGGAGATACATGCTGTGCAGTTGGAATTGTGCAGCTAAGTAATAATAATAAGGGGGAACTCTTACAAGTCCTAAGGTTTATAACTAAATACTGGACTTTGTGGTACTGGCAGTTAAAAAATATTGTCAACTTGATGAAGAAATGCTATTGCTACAGACTTGGAAAAACAGAGATCCCTGGAAATAAGTAAAGTAAGTGAAAGAACGGTGTTTTTCATTGCATCTGAAAGCTGCGGGCTTAGAAAAAAAAAGAGACTGATGGAAATTAACCTTCATTCTGACAACAGGTGTCTTCAGATCACCTTTTTCACTGTAAGGACACTTAAGTGTTAGAACAAGTTGATTAGAGAAGCTTAGTCATCTCCATCATTGGAGATTTTGAAGTCCTGACTGGATAAAACCCTAAGCAACCTGGTCTGATCTCATAGCTAACCCTGCTTTGAAGAGGTTGGATTAGAGACCTTCTGAAGTCCCTCCTAATCTGAATTATTCTGTTTTCTGGTAATTCCATTGAGTGTCTGAGTTTGGCTGAATTTTGTGGAGGAGTCTTCTCATGAAACTATTTGACATGTTTTGCCAAATGTAGCAGAATGAAACACAAGGACAAGCACTTTCATCCTGGTAGAAAAAAAAAAAAAAAAAAGAGAGAGAAAGTTTATTGTTTATATTAAGAGCCAGTTCTGTTATTTGTAAAGGAAAGCAAAGTTACTGAGAAGCAACCAGACTGTGTTCCAAATCCATGAATAAAATACAGAAAGGGAGACAAACAGAACCTCAAATCAATTTGCGTGATCAGCTAGTGGAAGCCACTCTGTCCAGAATGAATCCACAGAGAGTGACTTGCACTTTGATACCGGTGATGTGATTCTTCAGGCTCCAGAGAAGATGACAACAGCATTGTTAGCTCAGAAAGGATTGTCTGTGGAGTGAGGAATGCTTCATTGGAGCAGAGGATTTGAGTGGGTTATAAATGGTTTTACAAAGAATGCACAGTCACTAGAGATGAAAATCATGAGAAAGAGATTGAGGGTGTCCTGCAAGGGCTGATGCACTCAAGATGTTCAGAACAGATACTACTTTCCCTTACAAGCATAACTACGAGGCTCATGGAAATTGTTAGGGGTTAAAATGTAAAGAAAACGCTGAAGATAGTTTACACTATCCTGAATAAATTGACATTAAAGCATGGTCTGTATGACAAAAAAAATCCAGTCAAACAGCCCTCTACATCCACTGTGTTCTGGAAATAGATCCCTTTGAACAAAACAGATTGTTTATGTTGACTGGAGAAACAAATGGTGTATTGTAGAGGAGAAATTCCTTAGCTGGCATGCGACTGCTCTCAGGGAAGTTCAATGCTTCTGTACAGTATGCTATTGCCAACACCAGGATGAGCACAGATTGCAGTAGAGTGGCACTCAGTTCTTGTGTTAGTTTCACCAGAAGACACCAGAGACAGATGGGTTAAAATATGTTAGCCTTTTCATAGACAAGATATTAAGATGCATGGTAATGATCACCACTTCACAGGTGACACTTCAAGTACTTTTGGTGGAATTTTGTTAGCTGGACAAACACTAGCTCTGTTAACTCCATTTTAACCATCTGGGAAAGTGAGAGATATAAGAAGGAAAATTAATAATAAAGGAACATCTGAACTGAACAATTCAGGGACTTGCTCTACTTCTTACTTAGCTTTATTCAGTTACAGAATACTAAGATTACCATGTCAATTGCAGCTATTATATTTAAGATCAAACAGTAAGGTAGGATTTTTGAAATGACGGGAGCTTAGCTTAATTCTTCTGTTGGGCTTTACCAAGAGAACAACCAAAAATAAACAGTTGTATCCTGCTAACTTTTGATACTTTATGAGTAGATGCAATGAGAATGTCTGAAAATCACTGGCTGTATCCAGCAATATTACCATCTAGTGAGCTCCAAAATGACACAGACAATATCTTTTCTCCTTTCTAGAAGGGAAAGAGGTGACGAACATGTCACATCTTAAATGTAGCCCTTGTGTGATTCTTACCATACTTCACCAAGGAGTCACTGGTAGAGGGAAAACCACAAGCTGCTGTAGATACACAAATACCCAACATGAAACCACTGCAAGCCTTTGGCTCATGCTTGAAGCGGTTTAAATGAGTGTTGGAATGCACTGCTGCTGAAACTGGTTGGTTTGCTGTGTCCTGCCAACAGTACTGATATTGCAAGGGAAACTGGCAGTCTGAGCAACCTTAAGGCACTGAAGAGCTGAATTTAACACAGTAATATGGTCACTATGCTGGGTACAAGCATTTGCAAGTGTGTTGTCACTCTTGTTGTATTCAAAGTAAGATGTGGTGGTGTTATTCCAGCAGTAAGGGAATTTGTTTCACTGAGAGAGCCCTGCTGAAATCCATGACCACCTTTGGGGGCAGTCTCTGTCAAGCACCTTGCACTGAGGGCTGGAGACACAGCTTGGTGTCTCAGGAAACTAAGACATACAGTGATACATGCAGACACTGCAGTGATACTCAGGGAAGAGTGCAGGCTCAAGCACAGTGACATGTGGTTGTACGTACGAGGTGCTTTCTATGACAGCATATGCTAGTGCACCCTTCTGCTTGTGTACCTCCATGTTTGCCTACCTTGTGTGTTTGTGTGTGACC
This sequence comes from Oxyura jamaicensis, assembly GCF_011077185.1. NCBI lineage: Eukaryota > Metazoa > Chordata > Aves > Anseriformes > Anatidae > Oxyura > Oxyura jamaicensis. Next base: position 78,913,460 of record NC_048893.1, on the reverse strand, counting down.
ACTATCAATGTAACTCTTCTCTGTAGAGTACAGTGGTGCGCAAGGCTCTGGGCTGCATCGCTCATTCTCTTCCCAAAGCTGCCAGCACTTACACACAGGCCCTGCTGGCCTACACCTTCGCCCTGGCTAAGGACCCTCAACGCACACAAGAGCTTCTCGACATGCTTGATCAAAAGGCAATCAGAGCAGGTATGGGAGCCTGGTGATCATCAGAGAAGGGACATGTGACTTTTTGAGCCCTTGGTTACTTCTTCTTAGTCCCTGACCCTCAGGACCAGCTCGTGAGTAGCTAGCTAATATCAGGTAGCTAGCGGACCTGGCAAACAGGACAATGGAGAATTCAGCTGTTTGGGAGCTACTTGGTATGCAGATTTTGGGCATATTAATAGTTTTATTATTATTATTATTATTATTTCTATCACCTTGATAAATGGGTCTTCAATGTGTAATACGGAGCATTGGGTATTGCAAAATACAAGTTGCATACATGATATTGCAGTTCACCCAGTGATGTGATGACCAAGCCAAGTGGTATTTACTCAGTGGTCTTTGCACACACAGGCCACTGTGCCTCCTAGACCTCAGGTTTTCTTCCCTGACATCTCTCAATATTATCTACTTACTTTATTTTCCAGGTGGGCAGATCCATTGGAGTCAGAGCCCATCCGAGACACCCAGCGCTTGGTCACAGCCACTGTCTGTGGATGTGGAGTTGACAGCCTACGTCCTGCTGGCCCTGCTCTCCAAGCCAAATGTTACAAGAGCAGATCTCACCACAGCCTCTGGCATTGTGGCCTGGCTCACCAGGCAACAGAACGCCTATGGAGGATTTGCCTCAACACAGGTAACTTGGGGCTGGGGAAGGTGATACCGCCTGATAAAGGTTATTTGCAGAATCTGTGCAAATGTGAAAACAACAGTGTGAATACAGTCTGTATACTGACCTTGCATACAGAGGTCCTCAGATCAGCAAGTTCAAGTGTGGGCCTCAGAGCTGTGGGGAAGCATGCAAATATAATTGTTTCTTCCTTTCCAGGACACAGTGGTTGCCCTGCAGGCCTTGGCTAAGTATGCAGCGCTGACGTACAGCACAAAGGGGGTTGCAGAAGTGAGGGTGAGGTCCCAGAAAGGCTTTGGGAGGAAGTTCCAAGTCTCCTACCAGAACCGACTTTCGGTGCAGGAGGTGGCACTGACAGAAATCCCAGGAAAGTTCTCAGTGCAGGCCCATGGCAGCTGTTGTGTCTTTACCCGGGTAGGTTGTCCACTTCCCACAGCCCCTTCTGTGTTGACCTTCTGCTCATCATCTTGTGAAAAACAACAGTCTCTGCTGCAGCTCTGTGCAAGGAAATGTGCATTAACTGGGTCTTACTTCCATCTTGTTGCCAATGCAACAAATCTGTGTGTCATAAGAGACTGAGATAGAGCACGTCCAAATGTGAGTGCTGCTTCTGTGGTTCTTGGGGTATTGGAGGATGTAAACCTTGCATAGTGGTCCCTCTGTTGTGTGCCTGACTTTGCATGGTCTCAAGCAGACAGGGGAGCAGAAGTGGCCCCAGTTGGAATGATCATGGAAGTTTTCCATTCTGAGTCACCTTTATTTCTGGTACAGGGATGAGTGTGCTCACTGTATATAGTTTATCCAGTCACTGTCTGTGGTCCATACCTTGAGGATTGGAATAGTCACTGAAAAGGTATGGAGATGATACTGAACATATTATCTGTGTCTTATTCTGTCTTTTTGTCTCTTTATGCAGATGGTGCTGAGGTACAACACTCCCTTCCCACAAGTCTCCAAATCCTTTTTCTTGCGAGTGAAAACCAAGCCAGTCAATTGCACCAGGGATGATACCCACTCTGTAACTCTCTACGTCAATGTCAGGTGATTGTAAAGACACAGAAGACACAGCCACACTTAGGAAGGAAAGCCACAAATTGCTGGAGAGGTTAGGGATGCTTGGCTGCAATAGAGGCATCCAGCAGTTTCAGCAGAAGGGCCAGATGCCCTATGGAATGGGTGGGAAAGAAAGATATAGGTGTCTCTGGGGAAGGGGAAATGTTTCCAAAGTCTTTGGATCTTGCTAGGAAGAGTGGAAGTAGTCACCTCAGATCTGGGATGCTCACAGCAGTTCAGCAGTTGTCTGCCTTGTGAGAGGGAGCAGCAACTGCCTTGGCCACAGTCCTGGCTGGGCTTCCTGGCTTAGGATCTGCATGCAAGGTATGGTGATGGCGGAAAGGAGGAGCTGGGTGAGCTCTGTTTGATCTTCTCCCTCAGGTACACTGGGAAGAGAGCCATTTCCAACATGGTGATTGTGGAGGTGTCCCTTCTGTCTGGATTTGTCCTGGCTCCAGGATCTGGGATGCCTGTAAGAAGCCTGGAATCAGGATGATGATGTGGTGTCAGCTGGATCATCCACGCCCAAGGGGAGGGGAGATTGCATAGGAATGTGTTCCTTCTCTCTTGAGCAATCTCATCATCTCTACCACTCTGCCACATAAAGAAACGTGAACTTTTACAGTAGTCTCTTACCTTGTACCTTGAGGGTGGTGATCCCTCCCGCCCAATTGACTCAGTATATAGCAGCCACATAGCCTAGGTTCCTGTCCTTGGGTTCTGCAGGAGGTGGGTGGCCCAGCAGGGAGATCAGCCTGAAGGTGTAAGAGCCCCAGATAATTTTGGAAGTGGGTGAATGAGAATCTGCTCAGTCAGGCTTAGATAAATCCGCTGAGGATGTCTCACACCTTCTTTTCCACATTACTCAACTAAGTTGCCTCCTCTACTCTCCTGTCTTAGATGGAGCATTGGCACCCTGTGAAAAGAACTGAAAAAACCCAAGCAGGTGTTGCCATCTACTTGGACAAGGTAAGTGTGTGCTACTAGAGAAGCTGTAGGAGTGGAGGACACTGGAAAAGCTGTGTGGAGAATCCAGGACTGGGGTAGAAGAGCAGGATTCATCCTGAAGTCCTGTATTTGGCTCCCAAAGAGTTGTTATTGCCTGTCTTTAGGATCAAATTTAGGTGAGGAATAAAAACAACAGCTCATAACTGAACTGTCATTTGCCTTTCTCCCTCAGCTGAGCCATAAGTCTGAGACATATGTCCTGCACCTGGAACGGGAGATTGGGGTGACCAACCTGAAGCCAGGACATGTCAGGGTCTATGACTACTACCATCCAGGTGAGTATGGTACCATGGGGTGCAAGGGCTGTCTGGGTATTTGTGCTTGACTCTGTGCAAGGATAACTTTGGTCTCTCTTGTCCTGTTGCAGAGGAGCAGGCCATGGCTGATTATAATGTTTTCTGCATCTGAGGTAGGTATGAGCCCCACAAAGATGTTTTGCTGTTCCCTTCCTGAGCCCCTGTACAGACCTAGCAGCCTCATGATTATTTCTCTGCAGCCCCACTATCTTTGCCTGAGAGGAGGAGCCCCGTGTACCTCTGATTCAGCATATTCCCTTTATCTAGAACCACATCTGGAATTCCTTGGGCCTCCATCTGTCCTCTGTTTTCTGGATTTTTTTTTGTGTTGTCTTTGCTAAATTGCTCTGTACACGAAATGGTTAACACATGTTCTTGCTGTAAAGTCTGGGGGATATCTGAGCTTGGTATAGTTGGTGGGTCTGCCTGCCAGCTGAATGACAGTGCTTGCAGACAGTTTTCACTGATCCAGAAGAAATTCCAAGCAGAATTAATGGTAATAGTTCCAGCTTACAGTATTTGGATATGGGTGGATATGCCATCTCTTCCTGGGTAGAGGCTGAATTAGGACAAGAATACGTGATCAAACCAGAGAAACACTTTCCCCAAGAGTCTTTATTGAGGGTCTGGTCTACTTAGCTGTTAGCATCCCAGAATTAATCATTTCAGTCATCCTATTTTCTCTCTGTTTTTCTCCTTCTTCGTACTGTTTTGTTTGTTTGTTTGTTTGTTTGTTTGTTTTTTATCCAAGGACCTGATATGCTCTCTAACTATCCACTGTTTCAACCCCCAGGGGTCCCATTATTGGGAGATGCCCTAGGAGAGCACGGCTGCTGCATTATTGCTTTCGGTATGATGGGGCATACATTACCTGCAAAGTCACACACATTTCAGTGGGCTTGGGATATTGGTTCTGGGGCTGATCTCAAGTTGGATTTCAGGACTAAACCCAGCCCACGCCATGCTGACAGCCATTTCCTGGTGAATTCTTTTGGGTGTCTGATTAATTCTGATTGTTTTAATCCAGGGATTTTCTTGCTTGTAAACAGAAGGAAAATAAAATATAAAACACAAATCTGGGTTCTGTGGTGTGTTTGTACTCTATAACAGATTATATTTACTCTACACCTTGGAGGAGAGTGCGGAAGCAAACTCTTACAGAGACAGGTACCTGAACCATACACCTGACATTCATTCCTTCCAGCACTGGTTTTCACTCCAGCAACATCATGCAGCCATCAACATGGGGTGAGGACTCTAGCCCTCTTTGGAGACTGATCCCACTAAATTCCTGTCCTCCTTGCCCAGAAAGAAGGAGAGGATTGATTCTGTTTTCTCCTCCTCTGAAGCTGTATCTTCCACATGACAACAGAAACACATGTTGTTGGGCAGGGATGGTACATCAGGCTTGACCCCATCCCTCCTAAGGAGCTTCTGGAGAGTGGAAAGAGTGAACAGATCTCATCGTGAGACGATGAGAGGCAAGGGAAATGCAGCAGCCAAAGGACAGGAGAAAATTCAACATCTATTATTGCTTTTTAAAATCAAACCTCACAATTTAAGAAAATAAATCTTGTGATCTAGGATTTTTAAGCTTGTCAGTGCTGTGTCCCTGTATAGACAGGTCTCCCTAGAACCCTGCTAGAGTTGGCTGTGACAGTGTAGTGGCTAAGTGCAAAGTCAGGCTTAGGAGAGGAAGGTCTGGAAGAGAGGCAGGGAGCTGAGGGTCTGGATTTGGCAACAGCCCTGGAAGTTCTCCAGACCAGACTCTGCAGCAAGGCTGGGATTTGTGGTGGTTTGGAGGGAGGGATTTGGAGAGTGTATTTAAATTCCAGCTTCAAAGTTCTGGAGCAATCATAAAATCTCAGCAAGTCCCCACTTTGAGGCAAAGACAGAAGCATTGGAAATTCTTCTAAGAGTGAACTCTCTCTGTAAAGCACTGAAGAATTCTGCCTGTAAAGCAGGCTCCATGTTTCATGTACAGGAAAATAAGACTAGAATGAATGCCTAAATTCAACATAGTGGTTAGGTGTTACCAGTGCCCTGTGCAGTGCCAGAAGTGCCTCCACTGAAATTGGCTTCTATTCCAGGAGTCACTTGCTCCCTGTTTGTGCACCTTTGTTTAAACGGGTGCTTTTTTCCACCTCATTATTCAATTTCCTCAGCAGTTTATGAGCAATGCAGAACCCAGCTCAGCAGAACAGGATTTTCACCAGAATACTGCTTTCTCTAAAACATTTTAAAAACAACTTTACAGCTACTGCAGTTTCCTTTGCAGGTATCTCATCTCCCCATTTCCTTTATCTCTGGCAATGCTTGTGTCCTTGCTCTTAATCCAAAACCACAATGTTCTAATTTTCTCTTTGGCACTGCTTAGCAAAGCACAGGCAACAGATCCGATAAAAGTCCCTGTGTTCTGGAATAGTGACGTATTGGCAAAGCAATTGCTATATTGGTCACACGCACACATACATTCTACTCCTTATTGAGTCCAGAAGGGGTAGTTCATACCTGAACACATTATTGCCACAGGAGTTCACACCCCCGAAAAACAGAAACACTCACATGCATGTGTGCACACACACTCTATGTAAAAATTGCACGTAGTGACATTTTTTACTTGCTATCCACTGCAATTTCTCTGCCCACATTATTAAGAACTCTTCCAGTTCCTTCAGAATATTCTTTCTCAGACTTAAACTGCAATATCTGTTGGGTCTGGCTGCTAGACAGCATTTGGAGGGAGGTGGCTGTGTTCCAGCAAGGGAAAAGTAAAGACAGAGAAAAAACAAACAAACAAAAAACTTTTGTACAACATGGATCAACTTCTCTGCAGCTTAGTTTTTGCCTTCTCTGCTTAGAGCTAGCAGTATCAAACATCACACTCATTTGTTTATCCTTTACATAACTGAGAGGCTGAAGTGATTTATCCTGGAGACTTAGTGGTATGCATTCTTCCACCCGGCTTTTGATCAGCTCCACTGTTTGAGCACTGACTGCCTTCAGAGACACAAACCCAGCCCCATCTAGAGGACTGCCGTAAAGGTGGTAAAAAGCCTGGAGGGCATGTTCGATGAGGAGAGGCTGAGAATACTTGGGTTTGTCTACTCTGGAGAAAAGGAGGCAACCTCATTGCTCCCTGCAACTTACTGCACAATGGAAGTGGAGAGGGAGATGCAGATTACCTTCTCCCTGGTAACCAGTGACAGGGCGCATGGGAACAGCACAAAGCTGTGCCAGAGGAAATTCAGGCTGAACATCGCAGAAAAATTCCTTACTATGAGGGTGGTCAAGCACTGGAACAAGCTTCCAGATGGGTGTGTGATGGCCCATGCCGGTCAGCGTTCAAGAGGCACTTGGATAACGCCCTAAATGACGTGCTTTAATTTTGGTTAGCCCTGAAGTGGTCAGGCAGCTGGACTTGATCTTTGCAGGTCCCTTCCAACTGAACTATTCTGTTATATTCCAACTGCTTGCAGACCTCTAGCCTTGTGTGTTGTCCTCATGGTCAATGGGTCCATGAGAGAAAGGACCACAGCAAAAGACAGCAGCCACATAACTTGTGTCCTGCCACAAGCTGCACCGGGGCGGAACCCTGCTGAGAGCTACTCACTTCCTAGGCAACCCCTGGCCATGAGTAGCTGGTCACAGGAGATGGAAATGGGACTGAGTTGGATGAATTGTGCACACCAAGCCTGGGACACTGTTTTTGCTGTTCCAACATTTTTTTCATTCTGCTTCATTGTCTGTGAGTTGGATTGTGGGTTTTTGTTTGTTTATTTGTTTGTTTGTTTCCCCCTCAGGATATGAGTTTCCAATCAGTAACAAGTAGGGAACTCAAAGATGTTTGGACTCAACTCTCACAAAACAGCTACAGAAATCAGCAGGAGCCAGGACTCTAAATACCATTGTGAGCCCATACGCTTTCATAAGGAATTTGGCCATCCCCTGGAACTGCTGTGGGTCTACTGTGAACAAAGAAATGTCAGCTGGGATTGTTCAGCAGGCACTGCCCGTACTTTTTGAGAACCATTGAAAGAAATGAAGGGCAGCCTGGTGTCAGAGTGATTCCCTTTCTTGCTCTGGTTCCTGTTCATTTGTTTATCCAGGTGCACTTTCACCTTTTTCTCAGCCATTGGCACCAGAATCACTCAGCTGAACAAAGCCCTGGAAAGAAAGAAAATTAAAAAAAAAAAAAAAAGAAGAAGAAGAAGAAAGAAAGAACAAAAGGATTTGCATCTGCCCACTCTGCCAAGAAAAGAAAAATCATTTTTTTTTCTTTATAATGTGTCAGTCTTTCCAATATGAAAATATTCCTAAATGTTTAAGATCTCAGATTAGCACTTGAAGATAAATCATTTTTTTGATATAAAAATGATATAAATCATATAAATATGAAATGCCTATTACACTAAAATAGAAGAGCTTCCTTAATTTAGGAAGTATTTCAAGAAGCAGATTTTACTTTGAATTGTGGTAACATACTCAGGTAAAAGTTCAGTATAAACAGTATATATCAGGTTTAAAAATGGCATGTGGAAAGAAGCTCCCAAACTAGATAGCATGTGTTGCCATTTTGTAGAGATAGAGCCACACGCTGTTGGGGTGTGGGGAAAACCACAGGACTCAAGGCATGCAGTTTTTGACCTGCCTGCCTAACGTCCAACCCTGGTGGATGCCACTGGTGGATGCATGCATAAGTTGGCCCTGAACTGGACTAAGCAGGCAAGTGAGATAGAGCTGGAGTGCACTGCAGTTGTTGGATTTCCTGTTCAAACTCAAACACCTGCACGGCAGAGATAAGAATTCAAGTTTTTCCTTCTCTCTGCTCTCCATTGGGCATGGGAGCACTGTGTCAAGGAGCCTAGCTCTATGTAGATGCAATTTTTATGTTCAGAATCCAGTCTCCCTTTCAAGACTGAGACCTGCCTGGGGAGATGCAGACGTAAAAAGTTTGGGGACAGTATGACCACAAGAGTTCAACTTGAGCTCCAGCTGAATGCACACGCCAAGGGCTCGAGCAACAATCCATCTCAAGGCAAAACAATAGAATAGAGGCTGCAGCTGGAACAAGGAGCAGGGGCAGTGCAGTGAAAAGGAAACAAGCTGTTGCTTAGCAAAATAGAAAGTAAACTTGTCTGAATGATGCTAGTGCATCCACAGGGGAGTAGGAAAGCAGAGGCCGGAGGCCAAAAGGACTTGGATTGGCTGGAGAACATCCTGAACGGTACAACCCTGTACCTGGAGCACTATAAACATAGGAATGAGGCAGAAGGAAGGAAACTTCGGGGCTTCTTGTCTGCTTCCTGGGAGAAACGACAACAACAGCTGGTGGCTTGGAGACCTTGGAAGGAGAGAAGCTGCACTCCATCTTCTCTCCTGACCTGCCCTCCAGACAGATCCACCTCTCTGGGGCTCTCCCAAGAAAATGTGGACTCCTTTTCTCCTGAGCTGCCTGCTCTACACCCTGGCGATAGTGGCACAACCGTAAGTGCCATTTCGAGGTCTGGTGATTGACAGGTCCAATGCTGAGGGAGGGGCCAGGATGGTAGGGACAGAGTATGGGACTCTGAAAGTCATTGCCTATAAGGGATAGATATGAGGTGGTATGCATGCCACAAGCCTTGTTAAGAGCACAGGATCCTCCTAAAGGTGGGATTTTTTTTCTTTGAATGTTGCTGCAGTGCAAGATCTAAGTGAGGAGTGTCAGTGGGAGTAAGGAGAATAAGGGTCTGCAGTCTGAGGCAGTCTTACGGGAAAGGTGTAGGATAAAGAGAAGGGCAAGAGATTTAGGGTTGCAGGGCTGGGAATAATTAAGCAGGAACCAGACTGCTGCCAAAGTAGCAAGAAAGGTGGATCCTTTTCTCTTGAGGCTGGAGTAAAAGCTGTAGAGAATCTTGCACTTTGGATGTTGGAGTCAAACTGACCCAGAGCCACAGAGAGCTTTGGGATCAGAATTACACAGCTGCAACTTCCTGAGTGAACACAGCAGTTTGGTTTTGGATCCAAGTCTTAACTCTGAAACTTTTTCCATCTCCCAGTCCGATAGCACTGTTGCCTTTCCCCTGTGTACTGGGAAGCCCTAAAAAAGAGCTCTCTTTGCGGAGGCATAGATGGTCCCTACTGTGTATGCTTCCTTGTGCCACTGTAGCATGCTCCAGAGTTCCATACACACCAGTGTAATGTGAGTTCACCTCAAAGCAGTTTTTCATGTTGTCTCCTGAAATTTATTTTATCCTTTCCATCAACACTGGGAGGTGCACACATTCTCACTGTTAATCACCTCTCCCTCTCCCCAAGCAGAGCAGGTGCTCCCAGAAAAGAGAGCTGCTTCCACACGCCGTGGAGTATTAGTCTCAAGGCAGAGAGACTACTTGATTGTCTTTTTTCCCCACTGCAGGAAGTACCTGATCATCCTCCCAGCTGAACTGCCCTTCCCCTCTTCCCAGAGGGTGTGCTTGGACCTGCGTGGTGTGGAGAAGCCTATTCGTGTGGCCTTAACGCTTGTGCATGCCTCTGGCAACATCAGCATCTACCGCAAGGTTGTTCGGAACAACTGGATCTTCGAGTGCTCCAGGTTTCAGGTGAGGACCATTCCTGGGAGCAGCTTGTAGCTAACAGCTGCCAAAGTGCTCCTTTGGCTCATGACTCTTTTTGCCAGAGAAATGGAGAGTGAGGATGATGTGAGGGGAGAGGGCATGGAAAGGAGTTAATGTACAGTCAGGCAGAGTGTTTAGTGGGAGCTTAGTGTATTTCCTCCCTGCCTCTGTCTGTCTGCATGGTATTGTTCCTGTTGGGTAGCTTACTACCCACCCTGGTGGCCCAGTTCACCAAGAGTGCCTGGCCAGTCACCAAAGGACAGAGGAAGGTGGAGGAGCTTAGAAGCGACCAAACAGCAGCTGTTACCTCATTCTCTCCACTATGAAGGATGCACAGGATGTCATCTGTGCATCGCAGTGCACAAAGAGCCAGACCTTTCATCTCAGGCAGTCTCTCCTCACACCTCACAAACATTATTTTCTTTGTGCTGGCAAATAAGAGTTAATAAGCCCCTGAAGGGACACACTGTGCTGGCCTTCAGAATGAGGTGGGGAAGAAGAAGGTGTCACAGTTCAGGATATGCAAGGAGAAGAGCATATGCTCTAATGCCATCATGTCTTCACCTGCTCCCTGCCAACCTGGCGACTTCTCTTCCCTGTCCTAGGTCCCCAAACCTGCAGGCAGCCAAGAGGTGGGCACTGTCCAGCTGCATATCTCCAACGGCCACTATTTCAGTGCAAAGGAGGAGAAGCAAGTCCTGATTCGTAGGGCTGGCACTGGCACCTTCATTCAAATGGATAAACCTGTCTATAGGCCAGGACAGACAGGTGAGCGCTCTGCATGGAGCACCCTGGCAGTTCCCCTGCCTTGATCTGTCTGTATTTTGTTCCTGTTTTTCCTCGAGGACTGTTCTCGGTGTTTTGAGCCATGTAGTCCTAGCTGGGACAGAGGGAGAAGCTGTGCATGACCGAGGCCTCTGCTGCCATCTGGAGCAATGTATTCATGCTTGTGTTTCAGGGAAGGGAGAGGGCTGGAAGCTGTGGTCTCACAGGCTGTATGTAGGAGCAGGCTTTCCAGGCCCACGCTGGGGACAAAGTAAGATTTTTGTGTCCCCCTCCTCAGCCTGTGCCTCCAAGCACTTGCCTGTCCTGTGAGTGAGTGGAGCCAGCGGGTGGGGCAAACTGTCCAAAAGCAAAGCAGGAACACCGCAGCCTGCTGTGTGTGGGGAGGGGAGAATTGGTGAGCAGGGCCGAACGAGCACTGCGAGGGGGCTGCAGGCAGGCACGGGGGTGCCAGCAGAGCCCTGATTCGGGGATGAGGCAAGCGCAGGTTTAGCCCTGTCTTGAATGTACTGTCTCTACAACATGCTCTTTTCTCCCTTCAGTGAAATTTCGGATAGTGACATTGACTGAAGACTTTGTCCCCGTTAACAGCAAGGTAAAGCCTGTCTAAGTGGATGCAAGGAAGTCTCCAGACTTCCCCTGCCAAGTCTGCCTGCTCTGCCAGCCCCACGCTGTGCCGGCTGACATGGTCTGCGTGTCTGCAGTACCCAAGGCAGCAGACACTGACCTGTTACAAAACCTTGCTGAGTTCAGTCTCCCAGCTGCTTTGTCAGTCTGACAGGACGGTTGCTGGCTGGTGGTAACCCTGGTATGGCTGCTGAGGTCTGGGGAGCGTGCCAGCACTGCCTGCTAGCTGAGTTAGGAGCTCAGAATCTGCTTGCACTTTCCCCTTGCCAGAAAAAAGCTGGCTTCTGAGGGGATCTGCAGGCTGCTGGCTGTGGGCACAGTTACCAGATGGGCTGTGCCCAGGCTCAGCCAGAACTGAGTTCTGCAGCTTTGTGTGGTGCGTTGTACTTAGGGTGGTAGGAGGGTCTGCAGCAAGCCATGGCACGTCTGCAAAATTTTAAGAAAAAAGAATTGATATGGGAAGGGATGCAACACGAACTGATTATAAAAAGAGACGAGAGAAGGCAGTATAAGCAAATTAAACTGACTTGCTGCTGGCAGCAGCTCGTTCTGCCTGAGTCAAGGAAGTGAGAAGTTGCCAGAGACTTGCATAGGTGCTAGCCAGGAAACTGCAAGACTAGCATCTTTCTACATTGAGCAATTCTACCTTTTGCCAGCAGCTGTAAATATCTTGCATTCCTCTGTCCTGAAGCAATTTAAGGAGAGCCAACTGGAATTCATGCCACAACAGATAAATTCTGAGGGGCACAAGTGTGCAAAGAGTTAAATCAAATCCCTCCAGACTGAGATGAAGGGAAAGATCCTTCTGGCTTCTTTAGTGTTGACTTAATTTCCCCTTTTTTTTGGTTATTAATGAGGGCCTAGGATCACACACTCACTTCCTGCCCCAAAAATAGAAGGCATCTGTCTTATATTAGTTAGATAATAGAGTAAGCAATACCTTTGCTTCCATGCCTACCTTTGGTTCATAAAGATATTTGGCCATAAATGCTTGGTGGCTATGTGTAAGTATGAGTAAATTAGCATTATAACTGTTAATAATGCTATGACAAAAATTCAAAAGAGGTCGTATTTAACCAATGCTATTATGAGGCTTGAGTGCACTGCAGCATTAAAGCTGTAATATCTTGTTTATGAATTAGGTGGGTTGGTGATAACACAGGTGCTGTTCACTGGCATGTTTTGCTTAGCAGTGACAGTGGATTTAGTTATATAAGTAGTTAAACTGCACTTTTTTTTTTGGTTAGTTTCAATGAAAACAAACACGTCAGTGATAACCTGCATGAAAGTTCAGAATGATGAATAATGTGAATCAAATGTGGCCTTCTGTTTACAGACCAGTTACTTTCTCCAGTCCCCTGCTTCTGCCTCCTTATGCCTCACTCTCCTTACACCACTATTGCCTCCTGGCTGACAGTTCCTGTGATATAAGAACAGAGATAATAGACATAGGAGGCCCTTCTTTGTGCCTGCCTGGATGTGCTGCTGGAGTCAGCAGCATTACCTATCATCTCCAAGCCTCACCTCCCAGGCCAGGGACTTTACAGGAGAATGTGGGTTTATTTATCCTATAGATGATGCGGCTGTGCTACTTGTTGGGATTTGTATTACAAAACTGATGTCTTTTAATATTTATGAGTTTTGAATGACTGTGAGTATCTCTAATTTTCTCCTTTTTTTTTTTTTTTAAATAGCTAACTATAGCTTTCATGGTCACAGAGTAAAGCTTGAATATGTCTAAATACATCTTAAAAATATATCCATATTATTTCAAAACCATTTTCCTGGTTTCTGTAGGATCAAGCTCCTTGTATTGTAATGTTTGGGACTGTCATGTGGGCTAGGTGGGTAAGATAAGTCTCTATGTAGGTTGGTATATCATGCCAGCTTCTGACACTGCTATCTGTTTGCTTTGCAGTACTCCATGGTGGAAATCCAGGTGGGTGTGTCGGACTCCCCAAGTGTTATGAGGAAAGGTACTTCAGGAGGGATATTTAGGCTGTTGTCTTACTGAGTCAACTTACTTTTCTCAGGGTCCGTGTATACATGTGTATGCATCCAAATGCTTGTAAAAAGCATTGAAGAGACAAATTGTTCATTCTTTTCAACATTCAGGAGCTCCATCCAGACTTTAGCAAACTCTTACAGTTTATCCTTACATCAAGACTGGAGAGTTTAAATGTCAGGATCTTCCACACTATTTTTCAAGGGCAGTACAATATAGAGTAACCCTTTGTGTGGTGGCCTCATCTCTGTTGGTGTTTCAGTTTTCAGGTTGCTGCAGCACCTCCCATTAAAAAAGCAAGCAAGCAAACAAACAAAAACAAACAAACAAAGCAGGAGCCTTTGAAAGCCTCTGAAATCTCTCAAACTTTGAATCCAGTGGGCTTTGGGAAAAGAAGAGCAGATGTTTTTAATGACTGTCTCTTGTCTCCTTTCCTCCAACTACAGGACCCAAACCAAAACCGCATTGGCCAATGGCTGGATGTGAGACCAAAACAGGGCATTGCAGATCTCTCTTTCCAGTTAGCTACTGAACTCTCTCTGGGGACTTACACCATCAGTGTGGTGAACCCAAAAGTGTCCAGTACGTTTAAGGTGGAGGAACATGGTAAGATGGAGTATGGAGAACAAAGAATGGGGTGGAAGAATTATTTATTTCTGTCCTTATAACAATATTCAGCCAAACACCGTAAACTAAGTTTTACTTTCTGAGAGCTAGATTTCAACAAAAATGTATAGTGTGGGCAGTATCACAAATGCCAACAAGGGAGATTGTACTGGAGACTCCTGGAGAGGGCATCTAGTAACAAGAGTTACTAGAGTGTCACAGAGAGAGAATAAACCTAAGATCTCTGTAGCACTTCATAGGTTGGGGGAAAAGGGGGAGACTCATCCTTTAGTTTCCCTGTTTTAAAGTAATTTTAATTTTAAAATTTTAATTAGCTTTTATTTCATAAACATGCTCCTTTATGGGACTCCAGCTTTATGGTAACAAACTCTTCCCTTTCATGATCCATGTCTAGGTAGACTGCTGCCTTTGATAGAGTAACTTTGTGTTTTTTGTTCCAGTGTTGCAGAAGTTTGATGTTTTCTTCGAAGGACCAGTTCAGATTTATGCTTCAGATAAAACCTTCCCACTGCGTGTATGTGGCAGGTGAGGAGACAATCCTGGAGAAAGGAAACAGCTCATCAAAATCTTGTCTGTTCTTCCACACATGTACTCTCTTGAGTCCACCAAGGAGAATTGGCTGAAGAGGGGTGAAACACAAGCATTGCTTTCAAAGAATCATAGATAGTACAAGAGTCTAACTGTTTGGTTCTTGCTTGGGATGGAGGTACCTGAGCTACACCCTGCTCTGGAAGCTGTCTGTCTGGCCTTGGTGGACCTTGTATGGGGAAAGATGCGTATCTGATATGGGACTGATCTGTTGAGGTACAAGGATCAGTACAAGGTTCTCATTTTATTTTATGCTAATGAACTTATTTCCTTCTTAGTAGCAGTGTTTCTCTAGTTCTGTAATCATTAGCAAACACTGAACAGATGAGGGTGTGAAAGCAGGCATGACCTCAGAAGACATAAGCATAAAGGAGAAAGGAGAATGCTCTTGAAAGCACTTTGTGGACAGGTAGAGAGGTGAACAGAGCCACATTTGGAGCTGGGCTGTCTGAAAACTTTTGCTGCGTCTTTGCTGCTGAACAGGCGTCATTTCTTATTAACTGCATTTCAAATCAGAGCATTTAAATTGCTAACAGAAAACAGCACAGCACTCTTCATCACCAGGATAGTTCATGGATGTCTTCCTGTCACTGGTACTGTTAAGGAACATTGCTCTGCAAGAGAAGACCAGAGAGGAACTAAAGCACAGAAAGCCAGCAAGATAGTGGAACTGTCTGCATTGACAAGGGCATGCTAAAGGAAGGAAGGAAGGAAGGAAGGAAGGAAGGAAGGAAGGAAGGAAGG
>NC_048893.1:78810290-78898192 GCF_011077185.1 Oxyura jamaicensis | reverse complement strand
GGAGGGAGGGAGGAAGGGAGGGAGGGAGGGAGGGAGGGAGGGAGGAAAAACAGCCGGTCTGATGATGGAAAGAAGGGTCCAGATTATGAAATAAACCCATGGTGAGGAGGAAGGACTGAGGTCAATCCTGGAAGTCAAGCCAGTGCGTCAGGCTGAGAAGCAGTGCACTGGCATATGCTGCCTGGCATAGGTATAGCTATAATGTAGCTCAATGTCCGGAGCTTAACTATAGCTCCCAAATGAAATGGGGAGCCCTTAACAATAGGGGTGGCTTCTAACAATACACTGTGAATAGGGGAAAGGGGTTGCAAAGCCTGCTGGTTCATCCAAGGCTCTGGCAGGTACTGCAGCAAAGGTTCTTACACCTCAGCCACTAAATAGACCTGCTAACCGCCACACAGTTTGCTGGATAAACAATAGATTTTTCAAACCACAGAGCATGAGTTTTGCACTTGCTCTACCAACCATCCCACCACCTCTTGAATTACAGTGACCAAGGAGTCAGTGTAACAATGAAAAATGTTTTTGATTTGGGTGCCAGGTGGGGTGTCTCTGCTGTGGGGGCAAAGACAACTTCGCTGGGGCTGCTAAGGCCATCACCAGAAGGAGAAATACTGTAGCTCTGTTAATGTCATATCATGCACATTTTGTTTGCGTCTGCTTGCTTACAAACTGAACGAAGACCTGCATCAGGAAGCCCACCTGTGCGTAGCAATATGCTCAGCAAACCACAAAATTCTCTGCAGTGTCTCTGCTTGGCAGCTCATCTGGTGCTTTCACTGCAGGTACCACTATGGGAAAGCAGTGCAAGGGACCATGCGGGTGACTTTGTGCCAGAAGGTACGGAGGCGTCTTCAAAATGTCAGCAAGGATATCTGTAGGGAATACAGTGGTCAGGTGAGTAAAATCCTGGAAGATACATGGTTGGTGGAGGAGCACCACGTATGACAATGTGTGACAATGCCTGAGAGAATGGAATGAACTGCTATTTAAGGAAGGTGTGCCAACCTCTGTAACATTACCTGTAGAGTAATCAGTAAACATTTTTTATTCAATTAATGCAATTATTGTTACCCTGATCAACTATGATACCTTTATCCGTAGTTCTTCTTTGTAAATTTGTTTATTAAGGATAGGGAATAGAGAAGAGGAAATGACACACAGACCTTAAAGTTATGTTCTTTTCTGTAAAGAAGCATAAATACCCAGGAATTGATAAAGTGCAAGAAACAACAGGTGAAAAAAAAAATAAAAATCTCAGGTGCAAAAATACCATGTTAAAGTGAACCTACCCTGGAGATGCACAAGGATACCAATGTACAGTGTAGACAAGGTTATTTCCACAGCCAAATCACATACTGACTTTTTTTTTTTTTTTTTTTTTAACCTTATTTCACTCTTTCCATCCCTAACAAAACATGTCATAACTGGACTCTTCGTATCCGCATATATGATTAAAGCTTTTAATGTTTTATGATTTGTCATCAGGACATCTTATGGTAGTTGTAACCTTCCAGCTCTGGAAATTAGTAGTTACTTTGATTCTGCAGATTCATTCGATTCTGCAGTTTTCCTAGTCAGATCTATTAAAATACTAATATACCTCCTTTGTGATCCAGTTAGTGCAACCTTCAGTTTTCTACTAAAGCTGGAAAGTTAACAGCATTGCAAACTTCATTCAACTATGGTGATTTGTTTTATATTTCTACAATATGGATTACATGTATGTATACATATGTAATAGAAAATACCAAATTTAAAATGTGAACAATTTCCATCTGACTGAGTCTGCATTATTGTTGCGATCAAGTTATGACAGAATGATTAATATTGTGTACTTCTAACTCCTTCACTTCTCCACAGCCTCAACTCATATCTACCATTTCTCATTGCAGACAGTGAGCAAGGGGTGCTTCACACCTTCTGTAAGCACATCAGTGTTTAATCTGGCTCCCAGTGAGGAGGACAGCAAAATCTATGCAGAAGCTTCTCTTCTGGAGGCAGGCACAGGTACCTGTAAGGTCTGCTTACAGTCATTTGGTGCAGAGAAGGTATGAGGATGAGACTGCCCGTACCTGGGGTGTGAAGGTCAGAGCAGGCACACCTCCTCTTCTCCTCCACACTGTGCTGGGGCCATCACAGGACTCTGGGTGCTCCTGCTTCAGGAGCTCACTGCATCTGCAGAGAGCTGCTCTGCTGGCAACAGGCAGGTGAGGAGTGGTTGGGAGCCTGGTCCATGAGGACAAAAAGGGGCTTAGAAACAGCTAAGGAATGAGCTGCCACATGAACAGCCTCTGTACATTAAATATGCTCGTACTGGGAATTTTGAGATGCTCCAGTCAGAAGGCCTGCGAGTAAAAAAGTGAGATTAAACTAGGGTGCGGTAGTCACCTCTGATAATGATCTTGCATCCCTTGTACTCTGCATTCCAACAGGGGTCCAAATCAACTCATCCAGCCAAATCCTCATTTCCAGGACAGCTGCACGGGCAGTGTTTGAAACACCAAATGCTTACTACATCCCAGGAGTACCCTACAGGGGGAAGGTGACTTTTCCCATGCTTCTTCCCTCCCAGTCATTTGCCTATGAATTTAGTGTCTAGAAAATTTTTCTGACCCAAGCCATTTTCTGTTCCTCAAAGCAGTTTTCCTTACATTGTGTCACATTACTTGATAGTGCAGTATGGCTCTGGTTTCTGCATTTCATATTCCCTGGTGTGATTACACTTCTGGCTTCTGTTGTGAGCACTGAGTGATTTTTGCTGGAATTTCTCAGCTGTTGGCTAGGAGCTGAGCTCCTCATGCTCTAGTTACTTGCTGCTTTTGGGGAGGATAACACCACGCTCAGCTTAACTTTACAGATGAGGGAGTATTACAGGTCTGCTATCTTCTTGGGGCCAGGCTGAAGCCAAGGCCACCTAAACAAGAAGGTGTATGTTTGTCAGAGGAAAGAAGGTTTGGGTATGACACCGCGACTGACATCTGACTTTGGCTTTTCTGTCCATCCCTGTTGTCCCCAGATTAAGCTTCAGGATCACCATGGAAATGGCATGAAAAACAGAAAAGTTTATCTTGTGATAAAGTTCTTGAGACGTCGGCTTATCAAAATGTATATCACAGATGGCAGTGGAAGAGCATCATTCAACCTGGACACAACTGCCTGGAACAGCTCCTCAGTCTTTTTGGAGGTAAATCCCACCTCTGCATATAGGGAAGCGAAAAGCCTCAAACTCTGCCAGTGCTCCCCACTCCTGCCCTGCAGCCCCTTGACAGCTGGGCTCCCCACACAGTTCTGTCAGTGTAGAGCCATGGGGAAGGCATCAAGCAACAGCCTTTCCCAAACCAAGCTGATGACACCTTAACCTAACAAAGCACTGAAGCATGCAACTCCTGTGTCCTGATTTCTGTATGTCTCGATCTCCTCTCAGGGAAGGTTTACGCTGGAAGATCTCACACACACACCCTGGAAAGCTGGTATCACTTACACAAATGCTTACCATCACCTGCAACCCTTCCATGTCACAACAAAAAGCTTCCTGGACATACACCCACTCACAGGAACACTGCCCTGTGGACTGAAGCAGAGTGTCCAGGTGACCTTCACACTCAGTCGGGATGACCTGGGAGAAGACACCAGCCGGATAGGTTTTGCATATTATGTGAGTGAGGGTAGTAGAGAACCGAGGTGGGGGCAGGCAATGCTGAGGGGACCAGACCACAGTGAAATGCTGAGTGTGTAATTTAGATTATCCCTGGAGGGATGACAATATGGACTTGTTCTTGGAGAACATGGGGAACTCTACACCTGCATACACCTTCTTACCTGTGTCACTTTGGACTGAACCCACAGTTTATTTCTATGGTGACTTAAGAGTGCAAGATGCACACAGGGCAAGCGTGGTGGCAAACAGCAGTCTGCTCACCCAGTGTCCTCTTCCCTCAGGTCACTGGGAAGGCTGGCATTGTTGTCAGGGGACAGAGGAGCGTCCAGGTTGGGAAGCTGAACAGTAAGTCTGCAGTGGCCTGCCTGAACAATGGGGAACAGTTGGGCCTTGTGGGTTTCTGGGTTGGATGGTGAAAGCAACTGGAGTTTATCCTTAACTCCCTGAAGTTATAGCTCCTGGGCAGTCAACAAACAAGGCAGATGGAGGCAAGGAAGCAATTATATCATCTGGGAGAGGACAAAAAGACAGAGCAAGTGAAACAATGAAGGGAAAAGAGACTGGGAAGAACTGTGTGGAGATGGAACACACAGGGCTAAAGAATGGAAGGAGAGAACATACAGAAAAACAGAAGGAATTAGTTTGATATTGTGGGATTATAAAGCAGAAAAAATGAGACCAAAAGAAGATCTCAGTGTGACTGTGATGGAAACACTTTGCTTTTCCTTCCTCAGTGTTGAAGGGCTCCTTCTCCATCCCTCTGACCTTCACTGCTGACTTCACTCCATCACCTTCTTTAGTGGTGTACACTATCTTCCCCAGTGGAGGGATAACAGCTGATAGCATCCGCTTTGATGTTGCCTTGTGCTTTGAAAATGAGGTGAGACTCACACCGACAGCTGAGAGACAGCTGACAAGCTGGAGTCATCAGGCTATGGAAAGAAAACACTCAGAGAGGAAGGGGATGTCTGGAGCACAGTGCAGGGACTGGAATCTTCCATTTAGCAGTGACTTCTGTTTGTAGCAGAGTTTGAGCAGGGAGGATGTTAACTGAGCTCCCTCTTTCTGTCTGTGCCATGTGTTTGTCAGCCTCCTTACCACTCTTTTTTTCATGTTTCCTTTCTTGGTGTGCTGCTCAAGGTCAAAGTGGGTTTCCTGGCTAAAGAAGCCCACCCTGAGTCAACAGTGCAGCTCCGACTGCAGGCAGCCCCTGGCTCCATGTGTGCAGTACAGGCTGTGGATGAAACCATGTTCCTTGTGAGACCAGAGAGTGAGCTGACAAGCCAAATGGTGAGTGTCTGTGCAACCAGATAAATAAAATAAAAATAAATAAATAAATAAAACCAACTACAAAAAACAGGCATGATATATGAGCTGGGCAAAGACAGACAGGGTTGTGGCAAAGGGAGCTAGAGGCTGATGGGTGAGGGGATCCTTGTGTGGAGGAGGAGTGTAAGTATTAAGTGGTGTCTGCCTAGAAAGATGGCAGGCTGTATGTTGGGGAGGTTGTAGTGAAGCATTTGAAGGTATCTGCTCCTGGCCTGATTCTCCCCTGCCTGTGAGTTTTCCTAGGTCTATGGCTTGTTCCCTGCTATCTACCGACATGGGTACCCTGCCCAAGTCAAAGAGTATCCAGATCACTGTGTTCAGCCACACTCCACATCACCTCTGCTGCAAGGGAAATCGCAGCATTCCTTTCAGCCTGACATCTTCAACCTCTTCTGGGTAATCATCTCTTTCTTTCCCCAGTGAGACACTTGTTTAGAGTCCTTCTGAGAAAGAAGGGACCAGGGAAGCTGTGCCATACCTCCCTCAGCATGCTGTCCATTTGGGCCACTGGTGACCTGGACTGTCTGGGCAGCTGGTTGTCCTAAAAGTGATGGTTTTCAGAGTCATTTTGAGGAAGCGTGGCTGCCCTTCCCCACTCACAGCTGCTTTTCTTTTTCCCTCCCCTCCTTCTTTCTCCAACAGAACATGGGTCTGAAGATCTTCTCAAACCTTGCAGTCAAGAAGCCAACTCAATGCTCTCATCGGGCAGATAGGAAGCCAATGATGGGTGAGCTGAACTTTCAGCCTACCCTTGTGCTGGGACCTGAGATCACATAGATGGAAGAGCCTTGTGATCACTGGGGTTTGCTGGTGGTGAATGTTAACATGCTGAGGTGTAACGGATGCTGCTGTCACAGCCTCACTGCCAGGTCTGTCAGACCTTAGGAGGAACAAATGGGTCACTTTTTAAAAAGTTTTGAAAAATTCCCCTCCCTGCATGTTCCCTGACATTAAAGGATGGCATTCCCTTTCTGGGCACAGACAAACCCAGTGGTTTCTGAAGGGGAGTGTCTCCTTACACCACAAACTGTGCTGTGGCCTGGCTTGTGTTCCCACCTGTGGCTGCAGGAACTGTCACCTGCTTCCTTTATGTCTCACTTTGCACTAAGTAATTATACCAAACTGCCTTATCTGCCTGCTGATACTGAAAATACTATTGTTTGCAGAGGTCTCTACATTTTTGCAGACAAGCAAACGGGAATATTTTTATTCCCAGAATTACAGATATGTTGGTTTAAAAGGGCCCTCTAGAGGTCCATAGTCTCTTTAACACCAGTTTTGGTTCAGGCTGGGAAGAGGCTTTGCCTAGCCAAGACTTTCAAAACTTATAGCCACAGCCTGCTCACTGCAAGCTTTTTTTCCTGTTACCATTTTCTTCTCCTTCCTACTTTCCCTGTTCTACCAACTCAGCTCACTCCCTTGTGTATTACTCTGCCTGACTCCTCACATCTCTGTTACTGCTTGCTTTGCCTCTTGTCCCAGTGCTTGGCTGTCAATCATTGTCAGGGCTCACCTCTTCCACTCTTGTGTGAATTTTATTCTTTCTTTCAGGGGGTTCTTCTATGGAATACAAAGGAATGACGGAGGAACAACCCCAGTTAACAACCCAAGGAAGATTTCACCACTATTTGCCTGAAACTTGGATCTGGAATCTGTTCTCTGTTGGGTAAGTGATGCTAGACTTTACAAGTGGAGAGAGGGATGAACCCTTTGTTATTGAGTTTTGGCTGACTTGTATCTGTTCAGAAAAGCCATCCATGGGTGTAAAGAGAGGTCTGCATGTAAATTTTATGGCTCTTCCCTGCACTTAAAGTGCATGAGAATGAAGAACTATTGGACTTCAAGGAACAAAACTTCAGTCTGCTTAGTCATGCTTAGAAAACAGCAGTGCTGTTCATCATCAAACCACCAAGTGTCCTCTCCTCACACAGTGGTGTACACTTTACTAATTTCCCAGTTTGGTGGGTGTACTGTCTGAATTTGTAGCCTTTGTTGCTACAATGCTTGTAGTGGGACTGATGAATCAGCACTCAGGCAGATGTGGTGCTGCTGCTTTCCTGGACATTATGCTGTTGACTGAGTGTATAGAGCTTCAATGCTGGGACAGTGTCTTGCTCAGGAAAAGGGTATAACATAATTACTGGAAGCATTTAAGCAGCAATTATGGCTTTAAGGAACAGATTTCTGAGATCTTTCTGAGATCTGAGCCACTTGAGTGGGAGTAATTGATGAGAGGGCAGAGGCTGATCTCAGTCTGAGGCTCTGCACAGCATCCCTCACCTGGTGTCCTGAGCTCTTCCCGTTGTAGTGGGCTGGGACAGACTTCCTTATGCAAGTGCTCTCTTCCTCTCAGCTCCAACGGGAGCAGGAACATCCCAGTAACAGCACCTGCTGCTGTCGCTGAGTGGAAAGTCAAGACATTCTGCTTGGCTGGGAGGGGGTTTGGACTTGCCCCAGCCACAAGTCTCAGAACAGTACAACCTGTCTTTGTGGATGTGACGTTGCCATATTCTGTGGTACAAGGAGAGTCCTTCACGCTGAAGGCTACTGTCTTCAACTACCTGCAGCAGTGCATACAGGTATGTGCTTGTGCCACAGGAAACACTGTGCGGGACAGGCCTAGCATGCCTTCCAGTTTTACAGCAAACGTACCACACCATCTCTCCCAAGGTGCCCAGTCATTCTTCTTCATTGTCACTCTTTCAGATACAGGTAGCTCTGGCTAAATCCCCAGACTTCCAGGTGGAGCTGTGCCGGACCTGCAGGGACAGAGAGTGCCTCTGTGCGGAAGAGTCCAAGACCTTCGCGTGGAACGTGACAGCAATCCAGCTGGGTGTGGCAATAAAAACGGGAGCAGTGGTGGGGAGCCCTCAAAAAGAAGTGCAAGGGAGTGGGAGGTCCAGAAAAGCTGGCAGAACCTTGCTTTCCCTGGATCCCAAAGCTTATTTTTAGTGGTACAAGAATGCAAACCATCATGGTTGCTTTCTTTCTCCCTTCTTAGATGGGCTCATCAGAGAAGGTGGGAACTGAATGGGTAATGTGGAGAACTCTTGGGGATAGAGGTGTAGAACCAGACTGGGAGGAAAGGGCTGCATGTATGTGAGTGGGAGAACCTAGTATGACTGGTACCATGTGTAATGAGAAGGCATCACTGGGGCCCAAGGGGCTGCTGAAATTTCTCACACTGCAGTCACATGTAGTGTCCTAAGGTCACTGTTGGTGAGGCACTACCTAGTCCCCTCATACTTAGGGTGTCTGGACAAACCATCGG
Source organism: Oxyura jamaicensis (assembly GCF_011077185.1). Classification (NCBI taxonomy): domain Eukaryota; kingdom Metazoa; phylum Chordata; class Aves; order Anseriformes; family Anatidae; genus Oxyura; species Oxyura jamaicensis. Next base: position 78,889,931 of record NC_048893.1, on the reverse strand, counting down.
CACTGACTGGCCCATCTTTACCTGTCAAGCCACTGAAGCTAGGAGGATCAGCCTCCTGAAACACCCGAGACCACTGCCAGTTAAAGCAAGTCGACTCCATTTGGCTACAGACGTAAGAAACAGACTGTTCAATTTATTTGCTAGGGACTCTGAATATCACAATCAGGACTGAGGTACTGGACACCACACCACGCTGTGGGGACAGGAAGCCCTTGCCAGCTACCACGAGGCGGAGGCACATTCTAGTCAAACACTTGCTGGTTCGGGTCAGTATAAGAGCAGGCTCACTTCTGTCCATGAGTGTCCTTGCCTCTGGGTGAAAGGAGACCGAGCTGGGCTAAATGGTTTTCTCTTCTCTCTCTCTCTCTCTCTTTTTTTTTTTTTTTTCCCAGCATTAGCATACCACGGCCTGGGCTCAATTTACTCATTTCCTCCCAAGACCTAGCCAGGCCTATTCCTTTCTTGCAGTACTCTTTCTTGAGCTGCATTTGTATGCCATAACTGCACTTCTCCCTATACATTCTCCTGCTCAATGACCAACTGTACATGAGCTTTTGTATCTGCTCACTGACTAGAGAGTCCTGTCCTTCAGACTTGCTTTTGCTTTCTTAATCAGTAAAGCAAACAGTTTCAGTGCAGCCCTGCCGAAGGTGAGGAGGAGTCCCTGACAGCTTGGGAACTAAAAGCTGAATTCAGACCTGCTCTGCAATTTTACTGCTGTTGGGGAATTTTGTGTGTAATCTTGTTTCTTCTGTCTCATATCTATGTTCCTTCCCTGGCAGCCAGAAGGTGTGCTAGTGGAGAAGTCATACAGCTCCATTCTGTGCCCAAGAGGAGGTACGTGGACAGTTTGAGATAACTAGACCTGGTTATTATTCAGGTCCTGCAGCTAGAATCATAGAATGGTTTGGGTTGGAAAGGACCTTAAAGATCACTTAATTCTAACTGCCCTGCCATGGGCTGGGACACCTTCCACTAGAACAAGTTGCTCAAAGCCCCATCCGACCTTGCCTTGAACACTTCCAGGGATAGGGCATCAACAGCTTCTCTAGGCAACCTATCCCAGTACCTCATGACTCTTATATTAAAGAATCTCTTCCAAGTATCTAATCTAAATCTACCAATTTTTAGTTAAAAACCATTACTCTAGTCCTATCACCAAACTCCCTGATAAAGAGTCTCTCTTGAGCTTTCTTGTAAGCCCCCTGTAGTTACTGGAAGGCTGCTATAAGGTCTTCCAGGAGCCTTCTCCAGGCTGAACAAGACAAAACTAGACCTGAGAGTAGGACTGAACTGTGGGAGGGCTAATGAAAAACTTTTTTTTTCAAATGTTTTTTTTTCCACACAGGAAATGTAATTTCTTATTAAGACATAAAAGGACAGGGAATATTACACTTGCTTCCCTGATGAATTTGTCACTGAGTTTAGATGGCAAAATTGTGCCCTGTAGCCTCCTTCCCACAGTGTAGCCTCTGGGTGTTCCTGGAGCATGATAGTCACTCAAGAGAGAGAAGCTCCTGCCATACCACGCTAACCCTGCAGCACTAAAAGGTTCCCCTGTCAAGTGATGACCTGTTGTTATCCTTGTGAAACTTGTGAAGCATGGTGAATTGAGTTGTGAAGCTTGGTGAGCCCTTGCCCTTGCCAGCAGCTCTCAAGTCACTTCTAATCTGAAAAGTTTCCAAGCAGTGGAGCTTGGTGTAAAGACTGGGACAGATTATAGAGAACACTCTGCACGAGCAGAATGTAGGCAGTGTCCCACTTATTTGTTCCGATTTTGTCATTCTGGTTAGATACTTATGGTTTGATTTCTCATGCTGCACCTTAACGCTGTTGTTATCAGGAAACATGGTTGAAGACCCTGTGCCCCTTCACCTCCCTGATAATGTTGTAAAGGGATCTGCCAGAGCTTCAATTTCCATCTCAGGTAAGCCATTTATATTGTGAACTCACTGGCCAATGTTACAGATGAACAGGGATTAACTTGGTAATGATGTTAGAAGTTCCATTTGAAATGACACTTCTCAAAAGAGAGAACAATAAGTTCCAATGCTCTGCAAGGTTTGCCAAGGTTTCAAAAATTTTTTTTTTGATTTGCACTTAGATTTTCATGAGAAAAGTAGGTTGCAGAGGAGAATAGTCCTCATTTTTCTGGCTAGGACTTTGTAGCAGAGCCTTGAGGCAAAATTTTATCTGGGCCTTTGGGAGCCTGGCTAGTCCTGTGTAGATACAATAAGCAAAATTCATAACCATCTCATCCCCTGCTAAGTTTCAATGCTACAATAAAAGCTGCTGGAGAGAAGAAGTCCTTCTCAGCATTACAAAGTTACAAAAGGATTATTTGGAGAGGCCACTGGGACCAGACAAATGTTTTCAATATGTTTCTTTGCACTGTGCTCCTTTGTCCCCATGTTCATACTGGTATGAAGCCAGGCCTGCCATAATTGCTCAAAGAAGAGAAGACCTGGGACATCTCAATCTTTCCATAAGTACTTCTATATTTTTCTGTCTGTATCACACAGCCTGAGCAACTATAGCCCTGCTCATAGCCCTTTTTACAAGGTTGGAGCCCTTCACACTGAAAAAGTTCCCCAGAGACTCCACAGTGTGGTCATCCTGTATCACATCCCCCCAGACTGGGAAGATGAAGAATAGTCACCCACTTTCATCCTATACTCAGTTGTTTCTTTCCATTTTCTTCTTTCTCCTTTGCTGAGATAACACCAGTGCCCAGCTGAGAAGCACCTCAAATTATACTCAGACTTTCTTTGTTTCTTATATTGTTGCATAGGTGACCTCATGGGGATTGCATTACAGAACCTGGACCGCCTGGTGCAGTTGCCCCATGGCTGTGGGGAGCAGAACATGGTGCTGTTTGCCCCCATTGTCTATGTGCTACAGTACCTGGAGAAGACGAGGCAGCTGACCCCTGAAATCAAGGAGAGGGCAGCAGGACTCCTGCGCAATGGTAAGTTCAAGAGATCCACCTTGCTCCTCTGCTTTCCCCCCATGTCTAATCTACCAATAGCTCTCTTCCTTGCAGTTATTCTGATAGTACTGCCTTTCTCTATTTCTGTGCTATATTAATCACTGTTCATATTTCCCCAGGGTACCAGGCACAGCTTCTTTATAAGCATAGAGATGGGTCCTACAGTGTCTTCGGGCAGCAAGATGGGGAAGGGAACACTTGGTAAGCACTGGGAACATCCCCTGCTCCTAATTTGTCCTGTCGGGGCCAGAGCAGCTAATGTGTCTGAGAAGAGCTGATAGGATGCATGTTCCTTGTTTTGGATGGAGCCTCCCAGGAGCTGTCTGACATGGATACAGATTGAGGGATTGAGACACTTGAAAAAGGTATAAGGCAGGGCAGCAGAGTTTCTGGGAAAGTGGAACACAAAGATGTGGTCTCAGGGGCAAGGAGATCCTTTTTTTTTTTTTTTTTTTTTCTCTCTGTGGCCCTGCTGCTGCCCCAAACAGAGCAATGGGTTCTACCTGAGGAGCCCCAGCAAGCCAAGAGGGGTACATACTGACTGGAGGAAGATCAGGGAAGTGCAATGAAAAGTCATTTTTCCTGTGGAGGGTTTTGCCTGGGAGAGTTTGAATGAACTGCATTGGCACTGTGATGGCTGGGCTGGGAGAACTGAAGAAATGAAGGAAATGGGGTATTCAAGACTGTGTCTAGGTATTCAAGGGAGATGAGATGCAAGAGGCAAAGTAGAAGGGGTAGAGGTTTTTCACTTGTGAAGTGACTGTGTGGACCCAGGCCAAAGAAGAGAAGCCACTTGGGTCCCAGAGACCATTTTCACTTTTAGTTTGCTTTTGTGTATAAAAAAGATTCTTTTTAAGCACCCTGGTATGTCAGTGTTAACCTCAGAGACAAGCACCAGGAGGCATTTGGCTTTCTTTTTGTCTTTTTGTGTTTCCATTTCTCTCACAACTCATTCTCTTCCTAGGCTGACAGCTTTTGTAGTCAAGAGTTTTGGCCAAGCCAAGAAATACATCTATGTAGATGACAAGAACATCCAGGATGCCTTACGCTGGCTAGAGCAAAATCAACTCCCCAGTGGCTGCTTTGCCACCAAAGGGAGTTTCTTTCATTCCTCTATAAAGGTAAATGAGAGAAAATTCAGGCAGCATAGTTGGTGTGCACAGCTGGTGGCAGGTGTTGTGGCAGCAAAGGGTCGTAGGATCACAACTGATCATGGAAAGTCTCTCGTGCAAGTCATGCAACTAGACCTAAAGAGAACAAGGTATGGGGTAGAGACAGAATGCCTACCCTCCTGGGAAGTCATGCCCTGAGCCTTTGAAATACTACTTAGAGAGTGAAAGGTGCTTAAGGTCCTGGGGTGTCAGAATGACACACCTGAGAGCCATGGAGACCATGCTTATGAGATGCTCCAGGTGCAGGGCTGTGCCTCTGCAGAGATGGAATCCCTCACCAGCAGAGGATCTCTGGTGACTGGTGATTCCTCACAGTTTATCTCTGGCAATGGATTCCCTTCACAGGGCAGTATGGATGATGAAATCTCCTTGGGAGCATATGTCACTGCAGCACTGCTGGAGCTGGGTCAGCCACTGAAGGTGAGCACAGGCTAGCTGTCTCCTGCTCTCCCTTATTCTCCCATGCCTGCACCCTGCTATGGGGAAAAAGCTCATAATGTTGACATTCTCTAGTCCAGGAACACATCAAGGGCTCCTAAGAGGGAGACAATGTTTGGTGAAACTGAAGTAACTCCTCCTAAGAGACAGTGTTGTAGCACTAGCATGGAGCAATAGTGGAGCAATAGTGTTTGGTGGCCATAACTTCCAATGCACAATGAGGCTGCACTGCCTTTTTTATGCAAGAGAGGGTGATAATTTTGTGGGTTTCTCTGGAGCTACACCAGCAAGACATAGTCCCAGAAAGAGCCTGACCTCTGCTTTGCCCCTGTCTGTGTTTGGCATGTCTTCTACCAATGCAGGGCAAGATGATGCAGAGTACCCTCCACTGCCTGCAGCAGGCAGTTCACAATGTCACCAGCATCTACACAGAAGCTGTACTGGCCTATGCTTTTGCCCTGGCCGGAGACTATGAGACAACTCAGGAGCTGCTATACAAGTTGGAGGAACAGGCCATCAAATCAGGTAGGCGCTAGCTGCTTGTTGGAGTAATATCTCCTGTTCACCTGCTGGGATTGGAGCAACGTACCCATGCATGTTGCCTAGCCAGAGCTGATATACATGGAATATGCTAACCTATGCAAGAGGCTTGCTGAGGGAAAAATAAATGCACCTGCTATTCTTGTATTTATCCAGGAACTGCATCATGTTAACTGCAATATGTTATTTAGCAAGCTGTGAGAGTGACTTATCAGAAATATTTTCCTCAGCCTGGAGGATTTAGAGATCTTATTGAGGGAGGAGATAGAAACCTGTGTGCTAGGACTGGATGAAGTCCTGGAGAACCAACTTAACAAAGCAATACTGGCCTGCCAGCGAAGGAGCAGAAGGAACTCTGAAAGCCCTCTACTGCTTGCTTCCTGTGTCCAGAACCCTCTGTTCCCTTCTCTCCAGATAGCCTGCACACTCCTTTTCTTTCTGCAGGAGGACAAATACACTGGAGCCCCAAACCAAGCTCCCCGGCTTCCACAGCCTTCTGGCCTGGTACTCAGTCAGTGGATGTGGAACTGACAGCCTATGTGCTCCTGGCATACCTTTCCAAGCCACGGGTGCACGCAGGTGACATGACAACTGCAGCTGGTATTGTGGCATGGCTGACCCAGCAGCAGAATGCCTATGGGGGCTTTGCCTCCACACAGGTAACAAGTAGCTCCATGTGGATCCATATACTTTCCTTCCTGAGGTTGGCAGGGCAAGTCTTCTGGAGGTCTTCCTGTCCCATGTTGGCCTCGCTAGAGTCAGGGAGGTGACTGTCTCTTTCTCCCTAGGACACAGTTGTTGCCCTGCAAGCTTTAGCAAAATATGCAGCAAGGACCTTCAGCACATCAGGCCAAGTGCTTGTGAGGGTGAAGTCCCACAGGGGCTTTGGGAAGACATTCCAAGTCACCCGCCAGAAACGGCTCCTGGTGCAGCAGGCAGAGCTGACAGAGATCCCAGGGCAGTTCTTGGTGCAGGCCCAGGGCAGCAGCTGTGTTTTTGCTCAGGTAAGGTGGTAGGGTGAGTGTGGGAGGGGTGACAGAGGATGCTGCCTCTTCTCCCTGGATGAAATCATGCCTGGGTTGTCTTTTCCCCTCCTGACCCTCTAACTGCAGACAGTGCTGAGGTACCACAAGTCTCCCCCACGGACCACTGTAACCTTCACTCTGCGTGTCAACACAGAGCTGGCCAACTGTAGCCTGGCCAACACGCGTGCCCTCGTTGTCCGCATCCTTGTCAGGTAACCCTGAGGATTGTTTCCTCCCCCAGCATAACATGCTGTGCTTGGAGAGTGCAGCTGGAAAAGCCTCAGGGCTGCGATGGAGGGACTGAACACAGGCAGAACAGAGGGTGAATTTGGCAGGAGTGGTGGAAGTTGGTGGAAAGGGAAGGTGCTGGCTGCCTCCATCTCAACTCCTGTGAGATGATAAAGTGTCTGCCTTGACCGCAGTCCCAGATGGCTCAGGTCCTGCACACAAGATATGGTGGTAAAGGGGAGGCTCTATTCTCTCAGACAGACCCTCTGACTGTTTGATCTTCTTCAGCTACATTGGCAGCAGAGTCACATCCAACATGGTGATCGTGGAGGTCTCCTTGTTGTCTGGATTTGTCCTGGCTCCAGGCTCCAGGATGTTGGTAAGGAGTCTGGAATCAGAAAAAGGGTGGCTCAGGTAAATGGGTCCCACCTGCTTGCAGCTGTTGGGAACTATTCATTCAGGCCATGAGGCAACTGCATTAACAGTGACCCTTCACTGTTGAAACTGAACCAAAAGCTCTCCATTTCCATACAAGGTCCTGCAAGGGTCACCCATGGAATCTCAAAGAGCATTCTAGCAGTTAGTGAGATAAGATAACAACAGTCTTTACTTGTGCCTCTTTGCTGACAAGTGCATTAAGTCCTACATACTATTCACTGCCTTTTTTCCCCAGAGTGGGAGATTCCTCTAATTGGGCATGGACAGCACAGTCCATCCTTGAGATGAGGCTCACAAGGAGTGCTCCAGGAGGGACTAGTGAAGACAGAGACAGTAAAACCCTAGCGCATGCAAAAGACAAAGATCCACAAAGAGTCCAATTCTACTTTGTGCCATCAATGCAAATTTACTTGTGTTGTTCTTTCCTGTCCCAGCTGGAGCGTAAATCCATCATTAAGAAAACAGAAGTGAAAGCTGATGTGGTCTACATTTATCTGGACAAGGTAAATGGGAATGATAGCATTATGTTTGGCATAATGAGAGCAAGAGGCCAGAGGACAAGGAACTGTGTGAGAAGGCCAAGGCTGGACTAGCCATGGGGAAAGAACACTGGTGAAACTATGGGCAGAGGAAACTTGCCTAATTTCATTGTTGTTCAGTTAGCATTTGCTATTCCTCACATACACCATTTCTAAAATCCAGAATCTCTGATGGATTAGAGAGATTTTGTACAGGAAAGCATTCAAGCTAGGGAACACAAAGATGCAATGTCTTCTTTCTTCCCTTCCTTGCTAATTTCTTTCAATCTCCATAAGCTCAATGATGAATCTCAGACTTTCAGTCTGCAACTGGAACAAACATTTGAGATGAAGAACCTGAAACCGGCCACCATCAAAGTCTATGATTACTACCAGCCAGGTGGGTTGGTGATTCCCCTCCTACTCTGAGACTGGGAGCTGGATTCCTAGTTCTCCGGATGTGATTTGAAAAGTCATTGTGCTCTATTTCTTGTGCACATGCACATATGTGTAATTGTCTTTCTCATTTCCTTTTGCAGAGGAGCGAGCCTTGGCTGACTACAGTGCTGTCTGTAGCTGAGGTAGGCAACAAGTCCCTGTGTGATACAAACAGTGGCATCAGGAAATGATGGGTCTTGGGTGGGAGAGAGGGCATGTCTGGGGAGCATGTGAGCAATCTGAGGTGGGAAGGAGAACGTTAGTCATTGAGGAGTATATGTCCAGCAAGAATGAGGAATGGTCAGGTGCCTGTGGCAGAGCTCGGCTGAGGGCTCTTTTTCAGACAGGAAAGCAGCTGAAAGGCTCTGGCTGACAGCAGATAGAGTCTTAAAATGGGAGTGAGGAAGGAAAGACTGAGCATGGTGACTGCATCATGTGGATTGAGAATGCAGAGCTATAGTGGCTTGCACTAACAAGGGACTTCAGACCCAGACAGCTGCTCCATTCCCTTCCCAGCACCTGCTGCCTTCATTGCCGGGTAGAAAGGGGGGATTCAGGGAGCCAAAGGAGCAAGACAAAGCTGGGAAGAGCCACCACCACTACTATCCAACATAAGTCTGGTGATAGCCATGAAGGTGCTGGATCACACCCCCCTTTGTTTGCCTTACTTTCTGTTCCCCACAATTGCACATGGTTCCTCAGAAAGTAGAGGAGACAGTCACAGTTTTGTGGTAAAGGAGATGAGAGAAACTGCTAATACCATGACTTCTGCCTTTGCCCAATGTTTCAGGTTGGGGACTGAATGGAAGGAGATGCCCCAGCTGCCCCAGTAGAAGGACACTGCCCCCATTAAAATTGAGCTCATGTGGTCTTGTGCCTGAGTGGATGGACTTAGGGATCACAACGGTCCAGCAGTTGTGCCTGCACTGGGAGGGGGCTGGGCTGTGAGAGGGGAGTGTTATATATCTGGTATATTCCTGGGAAGAATTAAAGCAAGCATGACCCCTAACCTTGCTGTCATTGTGCCAGTTGTTGATGAACTGCAGCCTTAGCCCACAAGGATACCATTTCAGCCATCGACAGCGTACAAGCTTTTTATCTCCTCCATTACTCTCTCCTCATGGTCCCCATAGTTTCTTCCAGCACTTTCTTCTGAGTAGGACCCAGGAAACTTTGGGATAAGGTGCAACTGTACATGCTGTGACAACCCTATCTCCTATGTCCTTCCTGCAAGCTCCTGTATTCCTGCTCTTGAAGCAGGCTCCAGATAGTAATGCAGTGTGATTGAGACTGTAGCCCCTCAACCCCTCTCAGCAGTAAATCTTTGCCAATCATTCTTGGTAAAGTTCTCTAAATGCAGCTGTTGGCCAGAGGAAGTGTTGCACATATCCCAGTCCTCCCTTACCTACAACTAAAGCTTATGTGTTGGTCATGGCCATGAAGTACAAACTCTGCCTTGGAATGTGCTCTACCTTCTCCTGAGCAAGTCTGCTACTGGCAGAGCAGAGTTTAGCACTTGTATATGCAAACACAGAACAGGGTTGTTTTGCCCAGGTTCTCCTAAACATGATTTTCCTAGTTTGGAAGAAAAATAGTAAACCTGAATGATCACTCAACCAGACACTTCTAGTCTACTGACTTTTAATATGACAGCTGGCATAGTCCTAGCCTTTAGGAAACTAACTGCTCAGAAGGTAATTTCAATTATTTTCTCTTTGCTTCTCATCTCCATGTGGTGGCTGTTAGCAGGGATGACAAAGGACTGATGGACAGAGACTGCAGAGAATGTCTGTCCCTGTTCCTGTGGAGACAAAAAAAAAAAAAAGACAAAAAAAGTCTGTGTTCCCGAAGTATTAAAACTAACTATTGGGAACTAAAGAGTGGTCCTTTTTTTGTGCCTCGTGACCAAACAAGACTGTCAAGCTATCAAGGACAGAGCTCTCTCTGGCAGTCCTACAAGTAGGTCTCAGCTGTTTGTACAAAGCCTACAGCAGCATCTTCACGAAGAACGTGGGGCCAGTGGCAGGCATCCCAGTGCAGGGCAGCACAATTTAGAACAGGACAAGACACTCAGCATTCAAGCATTGCCTTTGCCCAGCCTGGAAGCAGAATGGGACAGGTGCCTGTTCCCTGGCATGGCTTGGAAGCCAGTCTGAGGCTGCAGAAGGCTTGGCATTGAAAAGAAGTCAAGTCTTGCAAAAAAGCTGACACAGCATGTTGCATGGACAGGGCTGGAGGGTTGCGGAATTGCAGGACAAATAACAGGAAGAGGAACTGTATTAAGTATATTCAATACAAAAATGCCGGGACTGGCGGTAAGACTCAGGACAGTCAGCCCTTGTTTTAGGAAACATGCCTTCAACTTTATTAAGAGCTGGTCACCTCAAAACTTTCCACTTCAAATTCAGTTCTCCCTTTCCTCAGTTTAATCACTGGGACACAGGAATTCACCCTTAAGCTTGCTAATTGTTCCCTACCCTCAATGTGTGGTGTCAGAAGTTTCTTGACCAAGAGCCCTTGACTGCATCCCCCTCCCTCTCCAAACTCTTCAGCACTGTGCCTGTGAAGACAGGTGTGAGAAGGTGTCCAGGCCTCACCTCATGTGCAGGGTGCATTGTAGCTGATCACTGTTGTTTCTTCTGAAAGAGGAGAGGAAAAAGTGCCAGTGAGATACACTTTCCAAAAACCTCACTAAAGCAACCCAGCATTATGCCTCTGCTTCTGGAAGAGGTGTTCCCTTAGCTTACAGCCCACGTCTCCCCTCTGCTATGAGGCATGAAACCACTTGCATGTAGCAAAGACTCTGTGCCGCAGCTAGCCTGGATTCACCCAGGTTATGGGGCTGGTGATCTGTTGAAGCCATAACTTCCAAACAGGTCAGTTATAGTTATGGAGTCTTCAATTTCTCAAGTAATAACAGTCCTAGCCACATTTCCAGCTTTTCCTGCTGCTAAAGATCTCAGGGAATGGGGAACAAATTATTACTGTCATTCTTCCAAGCCATCCCCTCACCACAGTGACTACAGTCCTGTTCCTTTGTTGCCTCCCACAAAATGAATGTACAAAAGCATAGCTCCCAGCTTCTTGCTTGTTTCTTGCTGGAAGAGTTCGACTTTAAGTGGAGCCACAGGCCAACTTCAGACTTGCAAATTCTGAGTCCAGAGAAAGAAAAATCCACCATTTTGAAGCCCAAGAGGGTAAGTCCATCTCTAGAGAGTTTCTAAGGGGCAGTTAAATAAACATGCTAGCAATGGTATTGTCATAGATCAGAAAGTCTAATTTCAGAAAGACAGCTTCAGAAAGTTCCTCCCAGTGGGACATTTCTGTGATTTCTGCAGCATCTGAGCTCACCTGGCATGTAGTAATCATAAACCTTGATATTAGCCGGCTTATGATCTTTCACTTGCATGTCCTGCTGCATCAGCAAAGTGTAGGCCTGAGGCTGTCGAGTCAGCTAAGACCAAGAGATGCAAAGATTACAGCTAGAATCAAAGTTGTGTAAGACAATCCCTTCCACCTACTCTTGCCCAAGCTCCTGTGGAGACATCACCACTGTAGCAGATCTGTTCTGCCTTCTAGTCCATCCCAAAAATACCTTTTACTTCACATTCTGTGGCCATCCCCCATTTTGTCTCCAAAATTAGCTCAATTCATGAAAGACATCAAGTCCACAGAGTCAATGTGCATTAGGTATATAAATACAGAGTTAGTGCTCCCAACCAATCCCACATTCCCATCCAGCTCTTCTCCTTCATGTATGATGCCTCAGTGGCTACTTGCTTATATGCAGTCCTATTGCATCAGCTCTTATTCTGTAGCCTCACACAACTCTCACGATGAAGCAGATATATCCACGCTGTGGATTAACATCTGTTGGATGATGGTAGTTACATAAGATGCCATTTGGTCAGTTCCATCTTGTGCTACCAGGCAGCCTGAGATGAAATCTTTCCCTATACTTTCTGCTCTGTGCTGTAGATGTAACAGAAGCAGTCCCCCTGCAAGTCTAATGCATTACAATAACCAGCTTTCTATGAGGATAACTCGGTTCAACTGAATGACAGCTGGAGATAAAGAATCACAGAACAGAAGTGCTCCTGGAAATTCAGAATTTTAAATTCGTGCCAGCTCTTGTTTCTGTTGCTGTTTATGTGTACATAGAGCTAGAGAAAACCTGGAGTGGTTGTTAATCTGTTGACTAACGAGCCTGTGGAGAGAGCACTGCAGCTCACACAACCACCTCGTTTAATTTTGGACGATCTTGGCAAACTCCATGTGCAATCCAGGATGTGCCCTACTAAATTCAAGCCACTTAAGGGCTTTCTAAGAATTCAGACTGGCTTGAATTTACTGGATGGATCCTCCTGCCTCTCCAGTCCTGATCAGACACTGTGTATGGATTTTCAACAGTCTCTGAACAGTGCCAACAGATGTAGTCTTATCAGTTAGCTTCATTTCACTTAAGTGGCCCCGTACACAGTCTCGAAAGCTGAAATACTGCAGGCTGACACACATACTTCTCCAGGTCAGCAAATGTGGCTGGTACGCAGAACAGGAGCTCTCAATACTTAAAATACTAATGGAGCCAAAATGCATGAGTAAGCTAAAAGCTATCTGCCAGCCCACAGTCCTCTTAATGAAGACATTAATCTAAATTCCACTCACTTCCTCCAGATAAAGAACGACTCGGTCAGCTTCACTTTCAATTTTCTTCACTAAGGGCATTTTCTTTAGCTGGAAAAAAAAAAAAAAGTCAGAAAAACTCTAGCGGGAAGCAGAAATATTCAGGGATATTTGATCTTTGCATGGGTAAAATGTTCATATGGCCAAGAAAGTGTTTGGGGTGGGAAAAGGCAGCAGAAAGAAAAGGTGAAGATCTTTGTGTGGCCTGGAAGAAACTCTGGGTGTAAAGATTTACTAGAAAGAAAAGAACAATGTTTCTCTGCCCACAGAAATGATGATGGTTCTGCGTAGAAACCAGCACAACAGACATCTGTCATCACTCCCATCCCAGCTGGACACAAACTTGTGGTCTCACCTCATCCAGTGAATATGCCACAGGGCTGTATCCAGACAGCAGCTCCACTTGGATCAGGACCATGTTGGTGGACACACGGTTCCCTGTGTAGCTGCAGCAGGAACCCAGGGGACAGCACTAATGTTACTTTCTGAGCCATGATCTCCGCAGATACTCCAGCCCAGCTTTGGGACTCAGGTGGAGGATTCTGCCTTTCCTTCCGGTGTTCCTCCTGTAAGCATACCTGCTTCTGCACTATGATAAATTTTTGTGCTTCCCCTGATTTATCTTTTAATTATGCTCAGCCTAGGAGAATTTTATTCCTTTGGAGGCTTCTGGAGTTTCCTTCTCTAGTCAGGGCAGGGAATATCACATCCTCCTCTTGTTCTGTTGGTAGTTTCTGTCCCAAGTCAGGCAAGGGTAAAGCAGAGGAGAGTGACGTGACAGCTAACTAGGAGGGAGGGAGACTTTGGAATAAGTGTCTGCAGTCAGTCCCACAGACCCTTCACAACACTAGTGTTTTGGGACCTAATCTTGGAAGGGGGCAAGACTCACAGAGCTTGGGAGAATTTGTGATGACTGGCATGATGACGAGATAGGACTACAGCCCAACTCATCCCTTCATGGCCTTGTACCTTTCACCCAGCTGAGTAGTGGCATAGTAATAAGAACAGGGACATCTTAACACTTGGACCTCATGAATAAAGGGGAATCCTGGCTGTCAAGAGACTGGTGTAGTGCCAGGAGCCTCTTAACACAGGGGAGGAGAGGGGCAACTGAGCGTCTCCTACCGAGCGTGAACGGTGACAGGAAACTGGGTGGCATCGGGTGCCGTGCACTCTGTCTGCACAGACACAGCAAAGGTGAGGTCCTTCCTCGGCAGAGGGACATGGTACCGTAGAATTGCCTGTCAGGACATAAAAAAGGCTAGTTGGTAGAAAACAGCATTTTTTTGATGGTGAGTATCCTCATCTGAGTGTTTTGCTGCCATTTGCTGTCTCACACTGGTATAACAGAAAACAATGTGGCAGAAGCAAAGGTAATGCTACTGTGCTGCTCCTGGTGGTGGTGACTGCACTCCTTGGAGAAGAAATACAGCTCTGACTGGGTGGCGATGATCTTGACTTCATTTTGGGAACTGCTGTTTCCTCCCTGTTGGATTCCAGCTACTCCTACCAGCCCTGAATCATAGAATCATCACAGAATCATAGAATGGCCTGGGTTGGAAGGGACCTCAAAGATCATCTAGTTCCAACCCCCCTGCAATAGGCAGGGATGCCACCATTAGATCAGGTTGCTCAGGGCCTCATCTAACCTGGTCTTGAACGCCTCCAGGAATGGGGCATCCACAACTTCTGTGGGCAACCTGTGCTAGTGCCTCACCACCCTCTGAGTGAAGATTTTCCTTCTAATCTCTATTCTAAATCTCCCCTCTTTTATTTTAAAACCATTCCCCCTTGTCCTGTTATTATCTGTCTTAGCAAAGAGTTGCTCTCCATCTTTTTCTGAAGCCCCACACTCCTGCAAATCACTGCAGCAGCCTATTTTCAGTCTTCACTTAACAGCAAGGTAGAGGTCCCCATCTTCAATGTTTTTCCCCCAGACAGACCTTTTGCCCCAGACTGGTATTACCTGCAGGAAAAGGCACCCATGGCCCTGTACACGCACAGTATAATCTCTGGGAATGGCAGGCAGCTCCACTGTCTGCAGCAGGAGGCGATTGGTGTTGTCTACTCGGATGTTTTTACTGAAGCCCTCAGAGGAGAGAGAAACCTGAAGGTCAGGGCCATCCTTGCTGAAGGTCTTGGTTGCATACAAGGCGAGGGCTTCCAAGGCAACCACTGTGTCCTGATGGAAAAGACACATACCGGGCAAAACAGAATCCCTGTTTCCTGTGCATGCCCAGTCCTTAGCTTTCCCCCCCCTGGCTGAGGTTTCCCCTTGGTCTGTTAGCACAGGATTAACTCAGAGGAATATAAATATTCACCCCTCATCAACACTTTTTTTTTTTTTTAAAAACAAACAAAAAAAAAAAAAAAACAGCTGACAGCCAGCAGGTTCTCTACTGCCAATGGACCCAGGGGATTACCTGGGTTGAAGCAAAGCCTCCGTAAGGGTTTTGCTGCTTGAGGAGCCATGACACAATCTGGGATGCCTTTCTGATTTCATCTGAAGACAAGCTTGACTTTGAAATGTGAGCCATGAGGATACTAGATGTCAATTCCACATCAACAGATGGAGCCCGATACCAATGTAGGGGATCTTCTTCGTGTTTGGACTGTTGACTCCAGAATATTTGGGCATCTAGAGGTGGAGCGTTGGAAGACTTATGGAGTGTGGAGCTGTATCTAATGACCTTGGAGTTCCTAGGCACTGAGTAAAGATGTGCACTGGGACAAGATATGGGTACATATTTTCCTATTTGTCCCCCACATCCTGCTTTTGCCAATAAAAACAGGCCTCCAAGCTGGGGAGGAGCTCTACAGTATCCATGACACTCCCCTTGGTTGGATGACTGGAAGATCAGGACTGTGATATCCACAGAGCAAGTTTGTCTCATGGTATGGGTATAGCATGTGGCAAACAGAGGCTATCCAAGCCTTGGGCTCTCCCCAGAGCTCTGCCAGTGTTCCCCACTCCTGCCCCACATTCTCTTGGTGATTCAGCCCTGGGTTCTCCACACAATCCTGCCAACACCCCTCTCTCGTGCCCTGCAGTCTCTGGTACCTGATCTTATGGCTGCCTTATCCAGTCTTTTGAGGATTTTCTGCTTCAGTGCCTTATCACCTGCTACTGCAAAGGCATTTGCAGCTAGTGCCAGGCTGTAGAGGTTGGAACTGCTGCTGTCAGAATTGACCAGGTCTGTTATACATTTCAGAGCTTTCTGCACAGCTGGGTCCTAGGATGCAAATAAAAGCACACCAATTGATAGCAGGGCGTATGGGGAAGGAATGCAGCCTTGATATGTGCAGGGGTGGGTGGAAATAGGGACAGGACACACAGGGAGAAAACATATAATGCACTCCTGTGTGAACAAAAGCAGGGTGCCATTGTACCGTCTGCAGCACGGCATGTCCCTTCTGCTGTTACTCACAGAGCGTGGTATCCCAGAGTGTATGAGAGCTGTGATAATGGCAGAGCTCAACCCCAGTCCTTCCTCCACTGCACCCTGCAGCCACCACAAAACAGAAGAGGAGAGGTGCCATGAGAAGAGAGCAGGAGAAGTTTTCCACTGCATTCTGCCCCAAGTGAACTCCAAGCCAGCAGAGACAACAGTGCTGGTCCCATTCCTCCACTAAAGAAGTGCCAGAGCTGGTGTCTGTTCTTGCAGGTCCCATTTCTCAACAACAGCACATCAAGCTCCTTTGTGTAGCTTATTACCCTCTGCTGAACACAGAACATATTCCCCTTCCCCCTACCCTGCAAAGAATTTGCAGCAGCAGGTTTCAGTGCCAGGGGAAAGCGATATTCCCACAACCCAGATGTGAGATGGCACCTCAGCTGAGGGCCTGAACAATCAACAAGGGTGTGGAGGACTAAAATAAAATGTATTTCCCCTTTTGCAAGGGGAAATGAAAGGTACCATGCTCTTCAGTTGGAGGAGTAATTATCTGAGGTCTGGTGCATTGAACTGCTGCAGGCTCTGCTTTGATGGTGCTGTGTGTGTGTCTGTGCATGTACAAGTGCTGTGTTCCTGACCGAGTAGGGCACATCCCTGGTAAGGTGAGTCTCACATAGGTAGCTGTGATTAATCACCGTTCACTCCATTTCTAACTCTCTCTGTACAGGGAGAAACTCAGACTGAAGGATGAAACAGCAGTTCAGAATGGGAAAGGAAGCTGTTTACCAAGGGAATAACAAAAAGTACAACCATGACTAAGCAGAACCCTGGCTGTCACTCAAGGGTGACCTTGAGCACACCAGAGCCTCCATCCTGCAGCAGTCCTGCAGCAGTCCTCATTTATTTCTGGCACCCAAATTGAGCCAGAAAGTGAAGCAGCCCTGAGGTACCCAAACAACCAGAGTATATCATACCATCAAACCATTGTTGAAGAGTTTCCCCACACTCTTGAAGCAGCCAGATGGAGTCTGACTTTTAATCAAGGCACTGGCAGCATCCTTAATGTTCTGCTCATCTATGTGGATGAAGTTCTGTGCTTGGCTGAATGTCTTAAGGACAAGGGCAGTCAACCTAGAATCAAGGAAGGGTGAAGAAAATCAGACTGAATTAGTTACTGATATCCATCTCCAGAAGGAGACAAGAGTCTCTGTGTCTTCTGTTATCTCATCTCTGGAGAAACGCCAGCATGTCAGAGCCTCCGAGCAGACTGAAAACTGGAAGCAATGCACATGAGATAGATGCTACTGAAACTCAAGCTCAGATTCATCCATTTGCAGAAAGAGGATGTCTGAGATAGAAAATTCACTGACAGTTCAGTGCTTCCCCTGGGCCTCTGCCAATTCCAACATGGTCCACATCTGTGATTTAAACACATGAGGAGTTATATTTGATAAGTATAAAGGCTGCTCACTCAGCCCCTTTCCCAAATCCTCTCTGGGAACAAAGCACACTGGAAAAACTGGGAAAAAGAAGGCTTGCAGCCAAGTTTTCAAAAGCAGGCTTGGTTGGTGTGTCCAAACACAAACAGTCAAACAGCAGTACCTCAGGTCAGTTCACTGTCTCATGGCGCTCTTCCAAAAAGTCTCAGAAGTGGTTTCTATATGAAATATCTGCATATCTCCATACACCCGTATGTTCCCCAGGCCAAAATCCAGGACAGCTTGAGCCTGACCAGCTCGGGCTGTTGTTCCTCAATTGTGCCCGGACATCTCTGCTTACCATGTGTTCCCTGGCTCACTTCCTTCCCCAAAGGCACTATATGAGCCATCTGCGTGTTTATATAAGAGTTGTCGTTGGTATCCTGCAGAAAGAGGATGGAGGTAGTGAAAATGTTCTGTATCTGTCATATGCTCAAGGTGACAACATGCCCTGACAATAAGTCTGCAGATCACTATAGAAAGCATTGTTTCTGGGGAACTCAAAGAACTTTTAAGGGTGTCTTGAACCTTTTTTTTAGCTGAGACAAGGCAGCCTGATTCACAACATTATAATTCCTATAGCATTACACAAATGACACTGTACCAATCCTGTTCAGCATCACCTCTCTCCTGAGATCCCCACCATACAACCTAGCACAGTGAACATCACCCGCTTAATAACTCAGCATGAGCAGAAATCCACTCACCACTTTCCAGATAGCCAGTTGCCTTCCGTTTGATTTCTGGAGTCAGTTGTCCCGTCTCTTGAAGGTATCGTGTGATAAAGACATTGGGGGCAAAATGAACCATGTTCTGCTCACCACAACCACTGGACATCTGGAGGAGCTCATCTATGTTGTCCAGTGCTGTCCCCAAAATGTCACCTGTACAACAGAACCACAGCTTTGGAAGCTTTACATATTCTTGCATATATAAAAAAATCTATGCTCACTGATTCTCCAGATAACCTGCTAAGAGTGGTCTCAGTTCACCTCTGTTCACACTAGGGTGACTTTAATGTCTATAGGGCTCTGGCCATGCAGAGCTCTATGGTCAAAGGTGCAGCCCTATACTAATAGTGATATGGTACTCATTTATCTTTCTTGGTGAAATTACAAGTCCATCTAGTCCAGCGTCACTTGTATAAGAGAGACCAAGACTGGATAACTCTCTGGAAGAATGGGGACCCAATATTACACCTCCCTGTACATATTTCCTCTTGTTACTCTGCTACAGAAGTAGCACTAGAAGAAAAGAATCCTGCAGGGAAAAAAAATCTTACTTTCTAAGTCCCCCCTAGATCTCACCTAAGAAAGAGATGTGGGCTCTCTCTGTCCCGAGGACCATGTTCTCTGGCAAAGTGAAAGTGATTGTCTCCGAAGCTGAAGTTCCTGCAAACAGCAAAAGCAACAGCATAGCAACAGGCAGGAGGGAGATAGCATAGCCATGGGCATCCCCAGGAGATAGTGTAAGAAAGTCTGGAATCACTTCATCATGTAGATAGGCAGAGGCTTTGTGCTACCAAGAGCTTGTGTGACCGAGCAGAGCTGAATGGCTTTGCCTCTCCATAAAAGTTCCAAAAACCCTGACTTGCCCCTCTAGACACTCCTGGATTTGTTCACAGACCACCCTGCTTCTGTTTGGTCTCCTTGGTTCACGTGCACTGTACTGCCGCAGTTCTAAGCTAGTCCCTATCAGTAGCTATAAATCTAAGGGAGTTAATATAGAAATGCCTTCAACCACCGTGAGAGTAAAGAAAGCGTGAAGAAAAGTTTGAGCTAATTTCAGCTGAAATAGTTTCAGTTACTTACTTGGTCATATTGTCCTTTCAATATCCAAAGCTGAAGCAAAAGCACAGAATTGTTGCTTCTAGAAATAACCCAGTTCTCTGTGCTGTGCATGCTGTTGAGTTAAGCCAGATAAATAAAACCAACATAGCTGCTGCTCATTGTGCTTAACTTCTATTTTTTTGCTTTGCCCTGCCCCTTTCCCAGGTTGGGTGCCAGGTGTGCCTAATGGTATATAAGCTGTAGGTGTGCCCTCAGAGAGCTCTTTCTGCCTGAGCTGCTCTTTGGAGTAAGTGTTTTGTTTTTCTTTCAGCTACTTGTGGGGCTCTTTAGGTGGGTCAGAGTGTATGGGCTGATATGTTTCCAAGTTGAGAGAGGTAAGCTTGTCTTTTTGAGGTAATAACTAGTAGGATCTTTTAGAGTAAAGCAAGATATTGACACAGTTTCCCATAGGATCCTATTGGACAAAATGCCTAGCATACAGCTAGACAAAAACATCATATGATGGGTGAACAATTGGCTGATGGGCAGGGGTCAAATGATTGTGGCAAGTGGCACCATATCAGGCTGGCAGATGGTCACTAGTGGGGTCCCTCAAGGCTCCATTTTAGGGCTAGTCCTCTTCAATGTTTTTATAAATGATTTGGATGTAGGACTAGAAGGTGTTTTGAGCAAATTTGCTGATGACACCAAACTGGGAGGAGTTGTGGACTTGGCTGAGGATGGAAAGGCCTTGCAGAGAAATCTGGACAGATTAGAGAGCTGGGAAATCACTAACTGTATGAAGTTTAACAAGAGCAAATGCCAGGTTCTGCACCTGGAATGGGGCAACCCTGGCTATATGTACAGACTGGGTGACAAGATAGTGGAGAGCAGCCCTGCAGAGAGGGATCTGGGGGTCGTGGTTGACAGCAAGTAGAATATGAGTCAGCCGTGTGCCCTGGCAGCCAGGAGGGCCAGCCGTATCCTGGGATGCATCAAGCACGCCATTGCTAGTCGGTTGAGGGAAGTGATTTGTCCTGCTCTACTCTGCACTGGTACAGCCTCACCTTGAGTACTGTGTGCAGTCCTGGGCACCACAGTACAAAAAGGACATTAAACTGTTGGAGAGTGTCCAGAAGAGGGTGATGAAGATGGTGAAGGGCCTAGAGGGGAAGATGTATGAGGAGTGGCTGAGGTCACTGCGCCTGCTCAGCCTGGAGAAGAGGAGGCTGAGGGGGGACCTCATTGCACTCTACAGCTTCCTCACAAGGGGGGGGCGGCGGAGGGGCAGGTGCTGATCTATTCTCCTTAATCACCAGTGATAGGACCCATGGGAATGGTGTCAAGCTGCAGCAGGGGAGGTTCAGGCTAGACATCAGGAAGAGGCTCTTCACAGAGAGGGATGGTTGCACACTGGAACAGGCTCTCCAGAGAAGTACTCACTGCACTGAGCCTGTCTGAATTTAAGAAGCGATTGGACTGTGCACTTGGTCACATGCTCTAAAATTTGAGGTAGCCCTGTGTGGTGCCAGGAGTTGGACTGGATGATCCTTGTGGGTCCCTTCTAACTCGGGATGTTCTATGATTCTATCTCTGGTATCTGCACCTACCTTTAGGGCACAGGAGCGAGGTGTGGGTCTTTTCTTCCAGCAGCCCCTCTGCCTGGTGGGGAAAAGGCTAGTCAGTGTGGAAGATAGAGCAATAATCTGAGATATCAGCTGCATAGCACCCCACCTTCCTGCAAGACTTCCATCCTCATGGGCTTTGCAAGGGGCCTTAAAAAGACAGCAGTGATATGCATGTTGCTGATGAAGTTTTGCTGGGAAGCAGGTTTTTTAGCTGTTGAATGGCCTCTGCCTACATTGCCTTGCTAGCAATCAGTTCTGATGTCTCTGTCCTACCAAGCATATCCAGACTGGTGGTATTCAGGTCTCATCACTACACAACCTACTGTTAGAACCTCTCCTTGACTAGCCTCATTGAGAAATGTGCTAACAGACAAGTGGGATTTTCCTTCCTAGACCCACCCCACCAGGCTGTATTGAGTCTGACCCAGTTCTGATCCCACCAGGAACCTGAAGCACACTGACCTTCACCAGCAGGTGCTTAACCACTGTGTCCTTCCCTCCAGACTCTGGCACAACAGCTGTACTCTCAGTGCAAACACCTTTCTGATCAATCACCTCTGCAGTGACAGTGAAATTCACCTTCCCTAGAGAACAAAAGTTTAAGATGCCAGGTGGCACACCAGTGCCTACATTTCAGTTTGTTCAGCCTAAGGCTGCTCATTTATGGTTCCCATAACAGGTCACTCTCCCTTCCAGACCAGTTCCATTCCTGCTTGAAACCCTGCCCCTCCCTTGTCCTCCTCTTACCTAGCTTAGTAGCTTTCACATCCCAGAAAAATGTCTTTGCTGAATTGGGACACAGACAAACGGTGAACCTGACATTTGCATGCACAAATTCAAAATCACTGGAGTTCATTAGGCTTAGCTGGAGCTAGAGGTGAAACAAAAGGGAGTTCATGTTACAGAGCTGCTATTTTCAGCTCCTTGATCCAAATGTCAGTTAGACCCAGGGTGAGTTTGATAATGGCACTGTTGCAATACCTGTGGGCCCATGGACATCTCAACCCTACAGTGTTGAGATTATGGGGAAGGATAACCTGGACAGAGATGGAGGTATGTGATTTCTGAAGAGGGCCTCAGTCAGTAAAGTATGGTTACCATACAGTCCCTTGCCCAACACCAATCCTGGAGGGAGCCACTCACCACCATGCACTGCTTCAGGTAATTGAAAACTTTGACAGTCAGGGGAAATGACTCTCCCTGGAAGATGGAGTAGGGCAAGATAGGTTCCACAAAGAAGGGCTTGAAGCTCCGCAGGCTGGCTGTCTCTGAGATTCCCAACCCATGGGTCTCTGATGTGCAGAAAGTCATGGCACTCCAGTCTGTGATACTGTCAGGTACTGTGACAGGTAACTCAGCGGACCCTGAATCACTGAGGAGAAAACAGCAGAAGAGGTAAACCTTATCCCTCACTTGACCATCGTGGTCAAAGGATGGTGAACAGTGACACAAAATTCAACTGGTGACTGTTTGCCTGTGGCATCCCTCAAGGATTTATACTGGGACCAACATTACTTAATGGCTTTATTAATGATCTGGATAATAGGATAGAGGACATCCTCAGCTGGGCATCCTGGTGCATGAAAAACAGAGTGTGAGTAATCTCATTTGCTCTTACAGCAATGAAGGTCATCTACCTCCAGACTATATTAAGAAGACTGCAGTTACTGGGCTGAGGGGAAGTTATTTTTACCCTATATTTCTCACTTGTGGGGCCACATCTGGAATACTGTGTCCCATTTTTGTCCTGTGGTATAATAAAGACTGATACACTTGCATGAGAACAGCGGAGGGCTATCAAGATGATCAGGGAGCTGGGACATTTCATGTCCCAGCCCTTCACGTCCATAAGAGGTTGAAAGAACCAGGGGTTTCAACATTTAAAGGGAAAGGCTAGCATAAAATCATACTGCTTTCTACAGCTACCTAATGCAAAGGTGTAGAGACAATGGAGCCAATCTCTTATGAGGTGCATATTGATACAGTGAGAAGTAACAAACACAAACTGGAACATGGGAAATTCTGACTTGAAACAAGAAGAAAAATGCCATGAGAATAGTCAAACACCAGAACAGAAGCCCAAGGAGTTTGTGTCTCCATCCTTGGAGACACTCAGAACTTGACTACAGCAACCTCATCTGCCTTGCACAGGATGATGAGCTCCAGACCTCAGGAGGCCCCTTCCATCCTGCCAGAGGCTGTGATTTTAAGTTCCTCAGGGTCACTTGGAAAATCTCAAGATCTAGGAACTGTACAGAACTCCTTATCCAGTTCTTCACACTCCCCTTTTCTTTATGGGGCATGGAAAGTGGTAATGCCTTGGCTCTGTTCCTGCCCATTCTCTGTCTGCTGTGGCTGACAGGAAGTCTGTGTGGGGCCACAGCCCATAATTACTCACTTGATGGGGACCAGACTCCAGATGAACGTCTCAGGAAACCAGGTACGTACTGGCCCTGCCTTGCTGCCCAGCTCAATGTGCTCTGACTCAGCATGTTCAACAGCAACATCTAGTTCTGGATCCAAGTCTTCCAAGTCTTCCAGATGATCATAAGCTATTGGGAATACAAGCATTCATTTAAAGACAGTACTTTGCTGAGATCAGGATACAATTCAGCTGGGAAAAACAGTTCTCCATCCATCCCACTCTGATACCCCTTGTCCTCTCCAAGATGCCCTTGACCTACTTCAGTACTTTCTTCCAGTGGACTACTCAGCATGTGGATTCCAGCTTATGTGTGCTCCCACATGAAGAACTCTGCCTGCTAACACTTCTGATCTCTCAGCCTCTGCTGTGAGACTTAGATACTATACTGCCCAGAGCCAATCTTGGCTCATTATCTGGTTTACAGTGAGACCTTTATTAGTCTTACAAACATCTTTCTTCCTGGGAGAGTTATCTTTTCCCCCTTGGCCATATTATCCTCCTGTCTGCCAGAAGCTTACAGGTAGACTCTTCCAATGCAGTCAACCCTCTGCCACTCCAGTGCACTAGACACATCAGGACCCTTCCCCTCTTCCTGTGGTTCTCATCTCATGTGCAACATCCCACTTATCTCTGGAAGCCCTTCCCAGTTCCTCAACACACTGCATGTTTAGCTGCCCTTGTGCAACCTGTATGTTACCCGTGATTTCCAAAGAAGCAGGATAAATTAAAATGTACACATGTAGTCGTAGAAAGTGGTCTGGGTGCGGCACTCGATTGGAGACTTGATTTTAAGGCTGGTTAAAAATGTTAGACCTGAATTCTGGGGGAAAGAAGGGGAAGAAAAGTCAGATTTCAGTGGAGGGAGTGGTATGTCTGGGGTTTGTCTCTGCCCCCCCTCCCAACATATCAACCACCCTGTGTTGTTACACCTCTGACTGACTTGAGAATTTAAACAGGGAGAATGTGGATCCATCCTGCTCACAAAGCCCAGATCCAACCTCCTATTTCCTCTGACTCTTCCCTTTCCTTCCAACCACTATAAAGTCTGAGGGCCTAGAGTCTTGGATAAGTGGGGAGCCAGCTTCTACGGATGTGCCTGATCAAGGGGAATTTATAAAGCTTGGAGCATGGGATGTCAGAAATCTCTTACTTCAAAAGCTTGGCAAATCCAGAACCTGAAGTTGCTGTGTTTACAGGAAGAACAGTCTGTGAAGCTGCTCTGGGCTGACCCGGGATACAAAAGGGCACAGATCTGGTGTTTCAGGGTTTACAGAAATTAAATTTACCCTCAGAAGTTCATAGACATCTGGCTGGGACACCGCGTAAGAATATCTGTCGTACATAAAGGGTGATGTAGTTGTTGGTGGAAGCGTGGTCAGAGAACTGATGGTTCCTGAACTCTTGTGGACAGTACAGTAGTCACTGTACGAGTCTGTGAGGATACTGGGGTGCTCTTGAGGATAACTGAACATATTGTACACCTGCAGACAGAGAATGAAAACATTGCAGGTTAGTTTGAGAGGTAGGCAAAATTCTCTGTGATGGAGGCAGAGCTTGGATCCTGCCTGCCACAAAAATCCATCCCCAAAGGTTTTCTACCTTCACGGAAAGCCTCTGCAAGTTTCAGATATGTAGAACAAACATTAACACAAACCCCTCTGGGGCACAGGCGCATAGTCGTGGCTCATAATTTTCACCTGAGAGTTTAATGCAAACAGTAAGGAGGCCAGGAAGAATCCTTAAAAGGCTTCTTTGACTGAGGGCACATCCTGTATTCGCCAAGACAGTGTCAAGTTGCAGCTCAAGTGTCCTCAGACATAATGCATCCCAGGCCTAGGTGAGAAATGAGACCCTTCCACTGCCAAAGCACCATTTCCAGTCTAGTCTGTGAACTGAAGGACTGTCCAGTTTGTGTGAGTTGGAACAAAGTTATGGAGCCTATAACACACTGGGCAATCTTCTAATGTAACTCTTCTTTTGGAGTGCTGTCATGGGGTGGTTCAGGAGATGGAAGTCCCTAGACATCTGGTTGCCACTACTGCAAAGTACACTAAGTTTGTCAAGAATGTGTCATTAGTTTGTACTTGGGCATGTTGGTGGGTTATTCTATTAGATGCATCCACAGAAACTGGTAATTTTGGCTGATGATTGATGTTTGCCTTCATTTTTTTTTTTCTCATGAAGCCATGTCCTGTCCCCATTTAAATACCTGTTGATATATCCACTGTGCCTGATTACCCAGTGACTGTAATTAGATATTCAAAAGGCATCTCTCCAATATCAGCAGGGCTCAGCCTTAAACTCACATTAGCCCTGGATAGCTCAGCCTCTGGCCTTAGCAAAAGTACACTCTGGTCTACAGCACGGATGCTACATAGGGAGCGTGGTGCAGCCTGCAAATGGAGATGGACAGCTGATCCTGGAAGAGCCACTGTGTCTGAAAAGCCAAGCTTCACCTGAAATGGAAGAAGAAAGAGGGACAGAAGACATTGAAAGAGGAGTCTGTGACTACTGGGTTCTGCTGGTTGTTTATTGACGGTTTTTAGTTAATTGGCTACCCTCTAGCCTATGACCCCCTTATGTTTTGTGCGTTACGTACGTGGTTCCTGAAGCACTTGGAGACTTTCAGGCTGAAGCTGTCAGCTGCCACTTGACCCTCAGGGAAGGCAGTGTAAACAAAGAGCATAGCCATGGGTGAAATGATGTCAATGGGAAGACTGATATTGAAAGTACCACTATACTGACCTGAGGGAAGAAGGAGAAACAGCAGTATAGGAAGAGGCAAGGAGGTCTGTCTGTAAGGATTATGGCAGTAAATGGTCATCCTCTGCAATACTTCTGTACAGTTACTTGGATGAAAAGCTATTCTGTCTTGCTTCTGGGGAGGCCACAGCTAGGCCAAGCTGTAAGTTAGTGCCATTTTGTAGCACTGATATTATATCATGAGAGATCTTGCAACACTGCATGCTTGCATGAGAAATGACTTTCCACTGGAGTGTGGCAAACAGATTCTCTGAGTTTTCTTTTGGAGGCCTCTGATAATTCCTGCTTGGCAGCTAACTTCTGACAATTTCTTCATTTGATCAGAGGAAAAAAAAAAGGAAATTAGAAGGCAGGAGAGAGATAGCATATTTGCCATTCCACTTGAATTATTTTGCCAGCTTTTTTGTTTCCTGTTGGTCTCAGATTTCTCCATCCTTGCCCATGTAGGCTTTCCTGTTGGGTCCTTAAACTGTTCTTGGTATTTAGACACTCTTACCTAGTGGTGGATCCAGAAGTACTCTTGTTTGGCCATGATGCACAAGGGATCCTCTGGCCAAAACCTAAAAGGGAATGTACAGAGCAGTGGGCTGATAAGTACCACTACTCTGTGTCTCTGGGCCAGCAAAGGGCCCTGTGCCAACACAGACCCATTGCAAAGCTGATCTCGTTGCCTGTGCTGCCCTGCACTCACCAGGTGGTAGAACTCTGCTCCAGCAGACCTGTCCCCCAGCTCAGTGGCCAGGATACGATAATTCACGGTGACCTGCTGCACATCTCCACAGGGAAGAGCTGCCTGCACTGGTTGGATCCTCACAGAGCTATGGCTGGAGGAGTAGAAGGCCCTCAGTGTGAGGGATGCAGTACCATAAGACACCCTCATGTTCTGACTGCTGAATTCCTCTGGCAGGGTCTTTGCCTGTGGCATAGAAAAGGTGACTCAGTCTTCAAAGATTTCTTACCCATCTCCCCAGGCCATAACTGTGACTGATGGGACAGCAGCCCCGAACCTTCCCACAGAAAGGTGTTGAAAGCACCGCTATACTGACCTGAAGGAAGGAGAAATAAAAGTACAGAAGGAGGCAAGGAGGACGCTTCTGCTAACCCTAGAGCAGGCCAAATCACTCAGTTATGCAGAGTGGCTTAATAGTCCCTGGATCAAACCACTGAACCCTTCACGTTTGTATGGTACATGTGGGGGAAGTATCAACATGGATCTGCCCTGATAATGTATTTCACTGTTCAGTGTTATTCCACTCACACACCATATTTCTTTTAGCAATTTCCCTGATCCATTCTGTAGGGATGGCAGGGGACAACTGAAGATCAAGAGCCTTGTTCATGCCTAAACTATGATTTATCTGTACTGAGACTATGATGTTAACATCTTTCAGGCTTCCAGCCAGGTCAAGATCCTTCATATAAGGTACTATATAAAATATGATGAAAAGGAAAGACATGCCTTGACCTGGAAGTGTAGATATGGCAGGTATTAGAAACCTACCCCTAGAAGCAGACGAGTCTTCCTTGTTCATGGGAAAGCAGACAGAGAACTTTTCTCTGTCATTTCCCTATACCTGGCAGCCATCTTTAGCTCCCACTCTGCTCCTTCCATCCTGGTTACCTGTTTTGATCCAGATTGGCTTGCAGCAACTGGTTCCTTATTAGCTTTCCTTCTTTCCTAAGTTTTCTTCCTCTTATATCCAAGATTCTTATATTCTAGTTCTTATGCTATGAGGGTGATACACAGCGAACCAGTCACTCATTTTTTCTTCTCTATGTGTATTTTCAGATGCTTCTCTCCTGGTTCCTTTCTTAACTTCCAATTCCATGCCACATAGGAGTCCTTCCTCTGTTTTCTGTCCCTGCCCAGTCTCACAGAGCCCCATCCACCTCAACCACAGGTGCTATGTGGTTAGACCTCAGTCACAACATCACACAGCCTCTGTCCCCAAACCTGTCTGTCATCATGTCTCCTGACTGCTCAGGGACTGTGTGTAGCATCAGAATGCTGGCTCTGCCAAGGACTATTTCTCTTGCCCTAGATCTGTCATTTCACTGCTCCGCACTTCCACCTCCCTGGCTATACAGAGACAATGACATCGACTATGGATCTGAGGGATGCATTGCTTAGTGCTAGACAAATCCAATGTGTTCATTGGCCTTAACCTGCAGTCTGACTTCACTGCTGTTCCATGCTGAAGTCTCTAAGATGAAAGAGGCCATCCCAGCGTCGTCTGTGAAGTAGGTCTTGGTCTGCTTCATGCTACCATAGGACACTGTAAGGATCACCTTTTTGTTCTTCAGGTGGGTCCCATTGCCACTTTTGAGTTCCAGCTGCAACAATGCAGAAAACAGAAAATTGGAGGCCTTGGGACTGAAAATCTGCCTCACAGTAGAAGACAGTTCCCTTCTCTGCAAAGGGTTTCTCAGTGTGGCCCCCTAGCTCCTCCAATGCCTCCCCATTTATGCAGAAGCCACCCCACCTGGCAAAGCTTTGTACCTATTCTGTGGTCACACCTTTGGATTATCTCTTGGTGGAGACATCAAAGGAGAGACTGGGATAGATTTGTGGCAGCTTTGGACAACTCAGAGCAAGGGGACTCATTATTTCTGTGTCTGCCATGCCCTCAGTCTGAACATTCCACGTTTTTGCTCTGTTCACTTACATTTCCATAGTAGGGAGCTCCTTGCTGATAGTAGTAGCTTGTCCCCCAGAACTGAAGAGTTGTGATACCAAAAGTGACTTTGCAGTTTTCAGTGGTGTTCAACTCCACTCCTAAGAAAGACAGGAGATGCACACAAGTGAGTACTATGTGTCTGAGCAAAGGCAGAAGGATTGAATGGATGGAATTAAACGTTGGAATATCACTTGTGGGGAACTGTAGTTTCTCCATTTAGCTTCAGGAGTCATTTAACACATTATTTTTTAATAGTGTCTCCTACATTGTGAGCTGCTGGAAAGACAGAGGCCCACCAGGGGGTTTCTGCCAGACCCAAATGCTCTTTCTGACTTGGTTTAAAATTGTTCCACTCCCAATTATCCACTTTCATTCTCCTTCCATGCTCATAGCAGAGTCGCTATAAGGCAGCATTTCCCCTTGACTACACAACTTATTTTAAGGTCTGCTGTCTTGTCATGTGGTGCCCAACTGAAATCACTGTCATTGCTTGGTGAGTATTACTGCTTTCAGCAGGGGGCTGGGAAACATTTTCTTGTAAGGAATGGCTTGTAACATTTTGGAAGAGAGGACACCTTCCAGGATAGGCTATTTAGCTCTGGGCAAATAGCTTCATATCCCTGCCCAGGATGTTGAGATAAATCTGGCAAGATGCCATTTATTAATGGTGCACAGTCAGGGCTCAGGTTATCACTGGTTGCTCTAAGCCCCTCCTAATTCCAAAGGACTTTCCTATTTTATTTTTTTATTTTCTAAAAAAAAAAAAAAAAAAAAGTGTCTGGTCCACATTTCTGCTGTAACCAGAAGAGGAGCAGCTCTAGTCCATCTCTGATAAACCAAGGTGACTGT
The DNA here is from genome assembly GCF_011077185.1 of Oxyura jamaicensis. NCBI lineage: Eukaryota > Metazoa > Chordata > Aves > Anseriformes > Anatidae > Oxyura > Oxyura jamaicensis. The sequence continues at coordinate 78,860,477 of NC_048893.1, read as the reverse complement.
CAGAGCTGGAACAGCCAGACCAGTTTCTAGAGGGGCAAGCATACTGGTAAAGACTATCTGGTAGCTGGAAGAACTCACATTGCCTGTTTGACTTAGACCTCAGTGGTGTGCCCCATGCTGCTGTACTGCTTCCAGGAAAGACAACCCTCTGAACACCTGCCCCCTGGAAACCAGTGTAGAAAGTTCCATTTTTTTCCCCTGTGTGCAAGACACAGGGAGTCTTGTAGGTGAAAGCCCAAAGGAAAGCATATTGTAAGAGTGTAAATAAAAAGACCTTCCATAAAGTGTGGAATTGTGTTTTTTGTTTTTGCTACCTGTTCCACTTTCTTTCAATGCAGCGACAGCTTCCAGGTTGAAATCGTAATTGTCAGTACGCTTCTGGTGGTAGGTCTTAACGTGCACCTCAGTGGTAAAACAGCCGTCCTCGTTTGTCTGAAGGTGTGAAATTGAATCTGTTAATTGATTATGAATGCACTAATCATTTCTGTTGTGCAGATTAAACCCAAGGCCCAGAAGTCTAAATTACGTGACTAGGACACTTGAGATAAAGGAGCACTGCCCATACTGGCATGAACCGTCTTCTTTCTGGAGCACTGAGGAATAGGAGATCCTGGTTCACAAGCATGTGTGTGTGAAACATGCTTTACACTCTTTACGCAGTCATTCAGATGCCAGTAGGAAACATTAGTTGCCATTTCTCCTTGAAACATGATGTTTTCTGCTCCATCAGGATTTATCTTTAATATATATATGCTGGGTTATTTAAAATCATGTAAACAAATATAGATACATTTATTCAACCCCAAAGATGAATGAGTAAAGCTTATCCTGAACTGCAATTGTTTGCTTATACATAAGAGTTAATCTGTCTTTCCAAAACAGCTGTTTCTGGGAAACAGTATATACATCTTTCTTTACATCAGATGAAAAACTGTTGCTAAAAGGTATCCAGCAGAAGTAAACTGATGTGGACAGGATCTCTCTTTTTATGGTCCTGTCACAATACCTGGCTTGTAGGTAAACCTGCAGCAGTTAGCTTGTCTACAAATGCTCCTTCCTTTGAGTACATCAAAGTGCATTTAGATAAATTACTGAGATGGGTTAAGACTGTTTCACAGGGGAATTAAGAACATTAGCCCATCATCCTTGACTGGACTGAAGAACATGCTGCTTCAACAGCTGATCCCCACCCCACATTTTATGTTAGCATTATTCCTTCTCTTTGCTCCTGTTCTTCTCTTTTTCAGGAGTAGTGGATGGCCCATGTGCTCACCTTGCCAGTGTAGTCCTTACAAATACTACGCTTGGCTTTGGGAGACTTCCTTTTATACTGGATATGTTTACGGCACACCACAGCCTTCACACTACCTTGAACTGGTTTTCCGTATGTGTACCTGGCAAAACAGTAGAGAGGGCTTACACATATGCACAGAAACACTGACTCAAGACAAATAATATCTGCTTTAGCCTGTGGTTTGCAGCCATACAGCCCAGCAGCTTGAAATATCTTTATGGATCATAAGCCAAGAGTTTACAAAGACTTAATCAGATTAAGGCAGAAGGCAGTGGTGGGTGAATTCTCCTCTCTAAGTTTATGTTAATCCCACTAGACAGTGCTAGCAGACATTGTGCTGGCAATAAGTCTGAGTCATTATTCCCTCCCCACTGGCACTAATCAATGCAGCAGAGGTACTGTACGGCACGTGTCCCACTGAGGAGATCCACTGTCTTACTTTCAAACTCACAGATAAATAAGTAGCGAGAGAGAATACGGAGAAAGGTGAGAGTCCAGGAGAATTCCTTAGCAGAGGATGTCAGTGTACCAGACATCAGGGAGGGGGGCAGTTGGCAGAGATCATTTTGCACTTGGTTACTGATAGCTGCTCAGTTTCCAAAACAGTAAGAATGCAGCTTCTGTCAAGGTAAGTCAGCTCACATGCCACAAATATGGAGATGGAAGGTCTCCTCCAAGATGGTGACCACCTGAGGCATCTGGATGGAGACACTGAACTTGGGCAGAACTGTGAGAAAGCAAGAGAAATATACTGCAGTAAGGAGAGAGAGCTTGTTTGTCCCAGATGTCCAGAACCTCCCCAGATGGTTGTTCACAGACAGTCTCTCCTTTTGTTTCCTGTCCCTGACAGGACTGGCACAAGGCCTGGTAGGAATGCAACAGCAGCCTGGCTGAAAGAGTGTGGTGTGAGTAGACAGCTTTAGTCCACTTCACAGAGCACAGTTGCATGACAGTGCCTCAGTCCCTCCTCAAGAGATGTGGAAGGAGAAAGCCAGTGGGTCTGAGTGAAAGTCAGTGATTACACCTAGTAGCACGTGGTGGGACATTTCAGGTGCTAGCACAAATAGCGCAACTAGCACAGCTGTTCAGAGCTGCAAGGCCAATTCAGCCCTGCGAGAGGTTGGGAATCTGGAGGGAATGCATTTTTCTCTGTTGCTGTGAGCTCCCTAGATCCTTACCATACTCTTCCACCCTGAAGGTATGTGTGCGGTCAGGCGTTTTGATGGTATACTCTCCAGCTGGTGCTTCTGCAGCCAGAGGGAAGGACAGATCCACAATGCCTCCCACAGGGGTAACATTCAGCCACTGTGCAATTCGGTTCCTTTTGGGGTCCTGTGTAGGCAGTCATAGAGAATGGTTATTTCCAGGTGCAAAAAGAGACACTTCCAGGATACCTGTGCTATCACAGCATGGCTTGAGTGCACATAGTCATCGTGAGATCGCAGACCTATGACACAGCTGTGGTGCTCAGGTGAGTCACAGCTTAAAGAACATAGGGCCTTTCTCCCTGTCTCATTGACAAAGTCATTCTGTTGTGTTATTGCTCTCTACCATCTCACTGGCTGCTACAAAACTGTGGTTTGCTGCTTGCCTTTCTCACTAAGAGATAGAGGTGGTTCCTCTCAAATGCTCCTGTGGTGATCTGAGCTGGCATATCCCTGAGGTCACAGTGAAAGTGGTCAATCCTGACAGCATGTGCTGCCTAAGGCATGATCTACTGGAGTGATCACTGGGGAGTGTGATAGCTTGAATCCCTGGGAAAGTCTGGGGAAATAAGTTCAGGACACCATACAAGGCACCATGAGGTCCCTAACAGAAAGCAGGATTTAAAGACCTGTGATGCTGAGCAGTGGCTGTGGAGCTGTAAGGTCTTTTTGAGGCTTTATTGATAGTCATGGTTGGCCCACAACTGTCTGTTACTGTTTGGAACTGGGACCTTTCTGTATGGGTTACTACAAACACACTGCTTTTGGGCATCTTTCCCTCAGCTTGGGTGATTGTAGTTCATATTTTATCTTTCATATTAAGACTAGCAGATTGTAAGGTCAGTATCCTGAGAGCTGCTTTAGGAAGCTTGGCTCTTTTAGGAAGCTGTGTAGCCACAACACTAACTGATCTAACTTCTATTTTCTGTATGTTAAATATAAAAATCTTCTGAAAAAGATGTTATATTTTGATAAACTTTCAATTCACAGGCTAGAGGGACTATTCACAGGCTAGAGGGACTAAAAGTACTCTGACCACTCCAGAAAAGTTGGCTGGACAGCTAACTGATTCTCACTGGCACTGCAGGAACCCTTATGAGACTGGTATCATAATGCTGCACTGCCACACTTGTGTAGACACTAAAGGAAGGGCAAGAATTCAAGTGCTGTTCTTATTCATTCTGAGGTATTTGGCTTTCTGCATCTGTATCCTCCCCCCAGTCATCTCCAAACCTTTGTCCTCCCCAAGGGGTGAAGAGATCGCCACTTTCAACAATTTTTTTTACCTTCAGTTCCACTAGGCGGTGCTGTGGGAAGAAAATCACAGTGGTAGGACATTTTCAGGAAAGCCACCTCTCATGCCCCTCTCCCCTCCTCAGCATTTTTGTCTCCCAAACATCCATGAGCCTTCCCTAAGCAACACCCCGGGACTGCCTGTGACCCAGCATCATTAGCAGTATCAGCATTGCCCAGTGCTGTTTGTAAGCACTAAAACCAAGACGGAAACTATCTGTCCACCTAGCAGGGCCAAACACTGATCCAAAAAACATGGAGGCAACACATAGCATTTTCAGACATACTGTTTTCTCCCCTCTTGACTTACTGTTTCATTGCTGGCAATGAAGTTCTGATCCAAGGTTACGATTCGCAACTTGACTATAGAGCAAAAGAAAAACAGGACTGGTGATAGTGGTGGTAGGGTGATGGCTGGACCTTGAAGGTCTTTTCCAACCTTAATGATTCTATGATTCCAAATGAAAGTCTGTTAATAGGTATGGATGTGCCAATGTGCTACATTGAAAGGGTATGGGCAGAAGCTAGTGCCTAAGTTCAAAGACCTGTTCTGAGCTGGCAGCCTGCTAAAAAATAAATAAATAAATAAAAATGGTAGGAGGGACAGTGTGGGGTTTCTGGGAAGGCTGATTGCACTGGTGAGAAACAGCATTTTTTTATGGACATTGGACCTGCATTGAAGCCCTCAGTCTTGCCTGTCGTGAAGGTCAATACCAGCAGCAGGTGGAGAGATAGTGGGGAAAACAGCTTTGCACTGAGGTGATCTGAATTGTGTTAATGGGGGGCCTGCAGCACCATGGTCCTCTTCCGAGGAAGTCTGTGAGGGAGAGAAGGCTTTAGGGCAGTCACAGACCACGTCTGACTGGAGCAGTTATGAATACAACACAGTGCAGTGCTGTGTGGGCCTTTTCTCATGCCTCTGCCAAAACACAAAAGCCCTGTTCACACTGGCATGCTGTCCAAGTATGACTAGTAATGCTAAAAACACGCCATGCCAAGCCAACACGTGGCAGAGGTATCCCCAAATCCCTCAAAGCAGGAACAGCCTCGAAGGGAGATGGTGGCGGTGCAGGCCCCACCCCGGGAGCTGGAGGCTACCCTGTATTTGTGGGCTGAGGACTGCCCCTCCTCTCACAACGCAAGGCATTACAACCATACCAGTCTGTCCGGGTTTGTACACGGGTTTGTCTGTCTGGATTAAAGTCTTCTTCTCTGCATGCTTGATTAGGACTTTCTGTTTCTTCTGAAACTCTGAATTGGCTCCCAAGACTGTGATCTCAACAAAAGCTACTTCCTCTGGCTGTCCAACAGGGGGAGGGACCTGCAGGCATAATTGTAACCATAACTGAAGCTGAATCTGATACATGGATCCCCAGTCTTCTGCAATAATGATTTTTATACTGATTTTTTATTGCTCCAGTTCTTCTTGCCCTGAAAGATATCACAGTACTTTTCAGAGTGCTTTCTAGAAGAGTAAAATATCAGTGGGGCTCAACAGCAGGAAGAACCTGTATAGGCTGAAGCAGAAGATACAGAGCCTCATGAGGAGAGGCCTGTGGGATGACACAGTTAACTGGCTCTCCAGTCCAGCAAGAGCAGAATTCATGAAATAGCCACCCTACTCACAATCCTTGAAAATATCCTCCTCACCTGGAAGCTTGTGCAATGGAAGAAGATGAGCTGAGAGATGGCCTGTGTGATCAGAGTCTCATTCCCAGCTTTGCTTTGCAGCGTTACTGTCACATGGATTGGGACTGCTTCTTTTCTGCTGAGCTGGAGGCACACTGTCTCTGAGAAGGGGTGGTAGAGCTGAGATGGTATTGCCACAGCATAATTTCTTTAAAAGTAAATAAATAGATAAATAAATAAATAACCCAGATGAAATTGATTTTCTGATGAGATGGGTTTTGACTGTGGGATTTGGGTACTTCTTAGCAAGACTTCTGGTTGCTTCATTCCACTGTCAAAATCCTGGTGGGACCAGATCACACTTCTCATCTATTGGTAATGTAGGCATTACCACTGAGGCTACAGTACTTGCTGCATACACCTACAGAAAGAGACAGTCACTGCCAGTAGTTGTATGAGACCCAGTGTACTGGCCTCATGTCCCAGACAGAGCATCTCATAAACACATTTTCTTTAGCCCCTCACACACCCACCCTCACTCTCGTTCCAGATCTCACATCTTTGGCTACTATCATAGCTGTGTCCATGGGTAGCGCCAACAACCTGTCCATATTGTTTTATTTCACCTTAAATGGCATTGCAGCAGTTAGGACCAAAGAAACACCAACATTCAAGGAGGTCTGAAAACTCTTACTACTGTTTACTGCCCCTGGACTTAGACATCAGCATGTTTTGCAGCAACAGGAGTGCAAGGTCTTGAAAGATCAGAACAGCAGGGGTATGGTGATGGTCACAGACGTGAACTGCTGGCAGTTCTCAGCTGGAGCTCATAACCATAGCAAGAGAGAGTCAAAGTCCTGTTGGCCAGGAGCTGGGAATGCTTTCACAATTGAGTGCTGTCAAGCTGCCTTGAGCAGCCTGTCTGCTGCTAATATTAGGGGAGATGATAACATTTTGATTTTCCTTCTTAGGACGACTCACAGTACCTCCTGCCTGCCACTGTGCCAAAGGATGCAGTGTGCACTAAAGGCTAACTCCTTGAACTTCCCAAACCTCACTTGCTCCTGATGGTCCCTCAGTGCACTCTCTAATCCAGAACATTTTCTCACATCTTTCTGCTGATTCTTCCCATGCCTTCTGAGCTATGAAAGTATCACACAGCCTCTCTGAGGCTGTTTTTCAAAGATCCCTAGAGCCAGGCTGGATTACTTTCTGATGAAGCTACAAAAAAACATTGATGTGCAGGTGTGACAGCAGACTGCCTGCTGAAGCCAGCAGTATTACCATCAAGGAAAGCTTCATGCTGAAGGCAACAGCAGGAAACAAGCAGCAGTAAAGCCATGTTTGATTGGAAGCTGTATCAGCCTACAGAGTATGTCCAAGGTTGTACTCCCACTAGAACAGGCTTTTAAAACTAGGCTTGTGCATTCCACACCACACGTGGCTTGAGAAAACTCAGCTAAGACCCAGTGACATATTTCATACTGTTACATCTACCATAGGGAGCACACGGCCAGCTAAGGCAGAATCAACGCACTGCTTTGCAAAATCATCCGTATTAGATACCTTGGACTCACATTTGCCCAGTTTGTAAAGGCACCCAGCTTTGTCTACTAAAGGTTTAAATGGCAACTTCTGACTGGGGAGAAAAGCAAAGTCTGGAACACAGTAGGACACGAGTTGTTGGCAGGTCAGAATTAAACACATGCAGAAAGCTGTCGGTTTGGTATGACCTGAGTCCTTGCAGAAATATCTTGTCTACAACATAGGCACCAGAGGGAGAGCCAAGTAGTAGGGGTAGCATGGTGGGGAGGATGCATGAAGACCAGGTAAAACCTTGGGCATATGAAAAATGAGAAACTTCTTCTGTCCTCTTTGGAAACACTGCCACCCCCCAAGATCTCCCCCCAGACCAGTGCGCGTATGCGAAGCAGCTGAGGTTCTTACATCACTGCAGACGTTCCAGCCGCGCTAGGCAGGAGAAGGATGCTGCCCCACAGGAGAGTGATGCTCCACATAGCTGAATGCAAGTTGAATCCCTTCATGGGAAGGTGAGCCTCTCCTCCGTCCCCCCTTTGCCCCTGTTTCTGCTGCTTTCTTTCTTCCCTCTCCCCCTCATCCAGAGATGAATGACTATGCAGCTCTTGATCTGACAGGGTGCCCATCTCTTTCGAAAGCCTGTCTTGGCTTCAAAACCAAGAAGGTGGAAATCATGCTGTGCATGGCTGGGGCTGGGATGTGGGCGGGTGGAAGGGGTGGAGACAGTGTTTATTGCCGAGGCGCCAAAGGCACTTGCCCCAAGGCTTTGTAAGCCTTGTTGATATTTCTCTGGGAGATGTGTTTCTCTGCCTTATCTTATGCAGCATAGCTGATGACAGCAGGAATGCTCAGATACTTGATTTGGTATGGGGTTTAATTTTTACAAAGGTGTCTTTAGTGGGTTTTCATTACAGAATCACAGAATCACAGAATGGCCAAGGATGGAAGGGACCTCTGAAGATCATCTGGTCCAACCCCCCTGCCAAGCAGGATCACCTAAAGCACATTGCACAGGGTGGCATCCAGGTGGAGTTAGAATATCTCCAGAGAAGGAGACTCCACAGCCTCTCTGGGCAGCCTCTGGGCAGTGCTCTGTCACCCTCACAGTAAAGAAGTGACCCCTCATATTCAAACGGAAATTGGAAACATTCTTGGAAACATTCCTGGAAACATTGGAAACATTCTTGGGCAAATTTGTTTTTTTGATGTCAGTTGAATTTTCTTCTGTAGAACTTCTTTATGTACTATTCATTTTGTATTGAAACTTCATTCCTGCCCTGCAGCCTCTGGCCAGGCCAATCCAGGGCTCCACATACAGCTCTCATACAGCTCCCTAACTTCTCCCTGGAAGAAGGGAAGAACTTTAACACTTTATTATCTTTTAGCTGTCTTTCTGTTCCCATTTAAGTTCTGAAGCAGCTAACCTGATGACCATTCGGAGATGCAGAGCCATGGGGAATGTTTCTGAAATCAGATGGAATTCTGATTTTTTGTCTGGCTAATTTAGGCTTGAAGTCAAAAGTTGATTGACTGTTGATTTCAGAGAATCAAATGTATTCCCAGATCAGTGACATACAGTGCTTCAAACCTGCAGATTATTTGAATGTCTGTGCTAGGTTAAAGGTGCACGTTGCAGTTACATTGCTCTGTGAGCTCAGAGAGTAGATACACATACACAGACTCCATGCCAAAGTAAATCCAGGGGATTGCTTCAGCTGGGATCAAAGAGTGGGCAGATGGCAAATTCATTCTATATTGTGTACCTTTGGTTATGATCTGCAAAAACATAGCTGTGGCCAAAGCAAGATGAGGACAACCACCTTCAAATAAGGTTGTACCTAGAATGCAAATAGGTCCAAGCCCTGCTCGCTTCAGCTGCCACTGCTGCCATCCAGAAAAAGGAAATAGAAATTTGCAGTAGCTGGTAGGAGTCTGAAGGAGATTGGTGGTGGTGTCAGTGTAGAAATACCTTACAGTTGGATGAAGCTGTGAACTGGATCTGGCTGGGATGGAGTTAACTTTCCCTGTGGCAGCCCATACAGTGCTGCAGTCTGTACTTGTAGCTAGAATAGCATTGGAAGCACACCAGTATTTTGTCTATTGCTGAGCAGTGCTGGCACAGCATCAAAACTGTCTCCAAAGCTCCCCAGAGCCAGTAGGCTGGGAGTGGGCAAGAGGTGGGAAGGGACATCACCAGGGCAGCTGACCTAAACCAACCAAAGGGATATTCCATACCATGTGGCGTCACACTCAGCGCTCAGCAGTAAATGGTGGGAAAGGGGGAGGAGGAGGGCGTGCTCTCGTTATGAAGACATCTCTCCTCCTGAACAACACATATTGAGGCTCTGCTTCCCAGGCTGTGGCCAAACATTGCTCGCTGATGGGAAGCAGAAAAGAATTGTTTTCTTTCTCACTTTGCTTCCATGTAGTCTCTGTTTTTTTTGTTGTTTGTTTGTTTGTTTGTTTGTTTTTGCGGGGAGGAAATTAATTGAAAGGTTTTGAATTCAAGAACTGATGAAACACTGGATGAGGGGAAGATCACTAATAAAGCACAGTCAGAGTGCTGAGGATCCTTTTTCACAAGCTAAGGATAATAGCTGCTTTGTCTCCCATAGGGATGGTACAGCCAGAATCCAGACCAGCCAAAACTGAGGTGAGCTTTTCTCCTAAGTCCCTTTCAGTTTGGGTTAGAGGTCACCCACTCCACATGTCCCCCACAGTGCTCTGACATCCCACCACCTGGAACTCCATCTGAGCTTAGACGTGGGTGGAGAACTGTGCTGTGTGGCCTTTACTCTGCCATTGGTGGAAGTAAGTAAATATTAGCTAGTGTCATTAGCCTGGAAGAGATATAATCTCCATATGTAAACTTCCCCCACACTTTGGCCTTAGGAACATCTGAGGGGTGTATTTAGGATTGTTCCAAGCCATCAATACAGGCTACTCTCTCCTCCTGTGTGGATCTTGACAGCTGACTTTCCCAGCCCAAGCAATGGGAGCACCAGTGCTCCTTTTAGCCCTGACCCTGTTCTCAGTTGCAGCTGAAGCAAGCCTGGAACCGTGAGATTATCTTTTGATTTTGGGGGGCTTGGTGGAAAGGACTGTCATTGAAGGGTGTAGTGCTGAGGTGCTGCACGGTTTAGCATCACAGAGCTTCATGCAGGGAATCTTGTTATTAGGGAGGCTGAGCAGAAGCAATTCCTTCTAAGTTAAGTTGGAGCTCTGGGTGTCAAGCACCACTGCAGGTGAAGCCCCTGGTGCTGCACTGTACCAGCAGTGCACTGTACACACTGAAAAGCTACAGAAGCCACAGTTTTGCCTGCGTTCATCCTGTGCTTGTGAGGATGAAATTTGGTGTGAGGATGAAATTTGGTGTGAGGCCTGAAGCCTTATGCCTCGGTCACTGAGTTTTCAGCTTCATTCCTCACCTCAGCTTTATGTTCTTGTGTACTTGCTGCTGGGGCAGCTGTGTCCTGGCTGGTGGCAAGGTGGTGACAGACATACCAGGAGCCATCTGGTTCCATGCTGGGCATGTTGCTTCTTTCTGGCATGGAAAGGGAGCTGCACCATAGTTCCTTCATTGTAGGCCTCTTAGACATTTCTGACCTTCGGTGTGCCTCTTCATGAAAGCAGCAGAGATTTATTCTGGCCTGTCCACGTCAGCCTCTGAATTGTTTCTGAACATCTGCTCTCTTCTAGTCATTACATGGTGGTGTTCCCTGCCATCATTCACCATTCCCAAGAGGAGAAGCTCTGCATTCACCTCAGCTCTCTGACTGAGGCTGTTCGCCTGGCTGTCACCCTGGAGGTGGAAACTGAGAATCACATGCTGGTGGAACAGGACGTGGAGAAGCCAGGTACTTTTGAGTGCATCACCTTCCAGGTGAGTGTAGCTGTGGTTGCTGACTTGTCAGTAGATGATCTTAGTAGTAGTTGATCTTCCTCTCACTTCAGACAGGAGTGCTCTCTTAACACACTGTCCTTCTCTGCCTTGCCATGAGGTTCCAAGCAGGTGAAGTATCTTTTCCTACCAGTTCCAGGCAAAACACAAGAGTGTCCTAGAACCTAACAAAGTAGGCAATCTTTCACAGCGTAGATTTTTTTTTTTTTAATCTCCATCAGCTGATTTCGTCCTACTGTTGTAGTTAGCTGAACTAGCCACACTGAGGCTCTGACACGACTACAGGAATTTCAGTTATATTTCTGGAGAGCCGTGGAGATGTGTCTGGTGCCGAGACTCTACAAACTCTCTCTGTCTCCTTCAGCACCATACTAAATTGCTGTGCCTGTGCTCTGATTGACCTACAGATTCAGCAGAACTGGAGAAGGGTCTGTAGTCAGTTCTGGTTCTTTTATCAGCAAGACAATATTTAACAAAGTGTTTGGTGCCAGGACTTAGGAGAGAGTGAATCCTGGTTCTGGAAAGCTAGGGACATCTGTAGTTAAAAAAATAAATCAAAACAACAAAACAAACAAACAAAAACACTTTCTCCTGGTGAGCTTAGTCTTTCTGATAGTGAGATGTCCAAAGTTTTTGCCTGACCAGTATCTTTTTCCCATTACTGCCTTAGTCAGCTCCATATCTGTCTTCCCTATGTGTTTTTGTTGTTGTTGTTTGGTTGTTTTTGTTTTGTTTGTTTGTAAAAAATCTTCAATTTCTGTGACAGGGGAGAATGATGTCAGATGGTTCGCTCTTACATTCATGAATAAAAGACAGATGGTGACTGCTTCTTCTTCAAGCAATATTAATTGGTCTAGAGATCGATTCATGCAGTGGAGTCTGGACTCTGAAGTTTGAGGATTGTTTAATAGTGAGGTGATATCTCACATCTGGGATAAGATTCAAAATCTCTGATGAATTTGTTTTCTGTTTCCTTACATCAATCAACCTAGGTACCAGAGTTAATTCCCTGGGAAAGAGATGCTTCAGCTTCACAAGTAAGATACCTTTCTTGTCTGCCTCTCCTCTTACAAACTAGAGAGCTTCAGCCTTTCCTGTGTCTGAGCCATATTAAAGGGAGGAGTTGCAGGGTGGGAAAGATAGCAATGGGGAGAAAGAAATGTAGCAATGCACAAGTGTGACAAGGAGAAAGGCAGAGAAAAGAGAATAACGAAACTGGGGAGCATGTGGAAGTCTATGACTAAAGAAAGGAAAGAGCTAAATCAAAGGAAGGGGACAGAGAAGAATGAAGTTGGAGATTTTGGTAGCCTCCGTTTCCTCTTCAAGTTACTTCTAGTCTTAGGCAGTATTTATTTTAATCTGACAGTCAGAGGAGGTGGTTTTTCTGCATGTCTTGATACAAAGCGGTGACAGTGTGCTCTTTGAGGGTCGCAAGAAGGTACTGGTCAAGCCCCAGAAGAACATAATTCCGGTAGAGACAGACAAGGCCTTATACAAACCTGGAGAAACAGGTAAGGCATGAAGGTGACATGTGGAAATGGGGAGGGAAGGATTAAGGAAGCAGCCACATTTTGAGGGAAGACTTCATCAAGTGCACCAAGCTAAGCCTTTTGGAGCTAGAAGAAAGCAGGTCTCTTTTTTCAGTGTTTCCGGGAACAATGTGAGTCAGGATGTTCCCCCATAAGCCGTGCTGTACCAAATGCTCAGCCTGCTGCTCCTAGGTGTTGTTCTGGTGAAGTATCTCTCATGAGGCCAAAAGGAAAGCCAGAACACTCTAGGACACTAGGCAATCTCTTGTTATTTTTTGAATACTTGTTTACATTTGAGTAAAGCTTAAAGTCACTACATAGATGCCTTGTGCTTAGAGCACCTCCAGGCTGTACAAATATGGAGACTTATTCCGCAGTTTTCACAATATGAACAGACTGAGAAAGACCGACCCCACTGTTTTACACATCATTATAATCCTTCTAGGTAAAAGCAGTGAGTTTCTACAGCCTGCAGCTGCATATAAACCTCCCAGACAAAGTCCTGGGTGGGGTGGGGGCTGGGGCTGGGGCTGGGGTTGGGGCTGGAGGGCAGGTGCTGGGAAGGGCTGTTTGGGGAAAGACCTGAATACCTCTAAGGTAAACAGAGAGATACATAGATATTGGAGAACAGAAAGGGAGAACAAGATTTGTGCAAGGACATGCTGAATGCAGAATGCTTTACTATCCTTTCCTTTGTATTTCCAGTGAGATTTCGAATTGTGAACCTTGATAATGACCTTAAAGTCATTAAAAATGAGGTGAGTTTCACCCCATGCATTTATAGAAGGAGGAGCCTCAGCATGATACACATCTTTTTTCTTTTTTCTTTTGAAAGAGACATTTCCCTCTCCCTGCACGCCTGTTAAGTCCTAAAGAAAAGTGATCTTTGAAGGGAAACTACTCATGCATTGGTCCCCTGGAGAAAGACTGTAGTGTAAGCTAGCACAGAAGAAGGAGGAGACATAATGTAGGGTCTGGATGGAGCAGAACTTTTCTGGTTCACATGGATGCTGTTTTGGTCTATACAAAACTAACCAAGCTTTTTTTTTTTTTTTTTTTTTTTTTACAGTATCTCCAGATATGATGGCTGCTGGTAAGTGACAAAGAACTGACCAGAGGGAGTCTCTCTCTTTCACTGTGCCCTTTCTCTCCTGGACTGAGCTGTGCCACAAATGTAACCCTATAAATAAGTCATCTGAACACTTTCCTACCTGCTCAGCCTGGGCTCTTCTTTCAAACCAGCACATAGCCGAGCTAGAGGCATGGCAGTAATGAATCAGAGCAGAAGCACAAGGCAAAAAGCTCAATAGATACAGCACAGCTGCTTCTCCTTCCTGTGGTTGTGTGGTATTACCACTTACCACAGCCTATGCAAGTCAAAAGTTCAGTAAAAGGGTACTGGAGGGAGGAGAGGGAATCTCACCTGGTGGTCTCTGCTGTGACAAGGGATCCTCTCTGCTGGGGCAAGGCTAAGCCCTGGTAGTGCCTTCTTGTGCCTGAGTATGGTTGGACCTTCCACATACCTATGCTCCCAGTGTGATTTAATGTCTCTGAATGTTCTTTCCCAAATTGGATCCTAAACATAACCGTATTGCTGAGTGGCTGAATGTAAAGTCAAGAAATGGCATTGTGGGTCTGTCCTTCCCCTTGGCCTCTGAAGCAGCCCTTGGGAATTATACCATCTCAGTGCAACAAGACACGGCTAAAAATACCTTCGTCGTTAAAGAATACGGTGAGACTTGGACAACAGAGGTGAGGGAAGAGCAGTGTGGGTAGGTAGAGAAGAGAGGTGGCCATGTCCATCAGACCTTTTCCCTGGGATCAGGGACATAGATGGGTCTGCGCACACATCTCATGCTCGTCTGAATGTTCTGCAGCTGAGTAGGGTACAAGGCAGGTGTTGTAGTCTGACAAGACTGTAGATCTTGTTCTAGCTGCAGCTGGACCCTGTGGTGAGCACTTTTTGCTGCTCATTGTCACCCTCCTCTAAGCTAAATGTACTGTTCACTCCAGTCAGCTGCCATAATGGGGAGCTGCATCATGTCTTAGCCCAGTTCAGTTGCAGTGACCCTAACCTGTTTACAATGTTTATGCCTGACAGAGCTATAGTAGAAAGCAATCCCTTGTGGAATTGTAGCAGCAGAGGGAGGCAAAGGGAGTAAGCACTATCACAACATGGGGATGAATAACTTGTGTCATTACTATCTTGACTGCAGCTATAGCAGAATTTCCAGTCAGTGCCCACCGTACTCAGTAGTTTTTTGTTTGTTTGTTTGTTTGTTTTCCCTCTCTCTATCCATGCCTCTTCCCCTCTTCCATGCCTCTGTCTGCAGAGCTGACAAAAATTGAATTAGAGATTGAGCACCCTCCCTTTATCAGTACAGCAGATGAGGAATTTCAGCTGAAGTTATGTGGCAAGTGAGTACCATTGTGGTATCTGTCCTTTGGCTCCACAATCACCCCTAAAATGCTGGTAGCAGAGAAGTGGACTTCCAGTATGACATTCTTGCATTACCTTGTTGAGGGAGCCAGATCACTCTGTGGAACTGGATCCTTCTCACCTATGGACATTTGCTGTGAGACTGAAGGACACTAAGGATGCTGGTCAGGGGCACACTTGAGGTGGTGGCTTGAAACACATTCTCAATGCATAGTGGGTGGAGAGGAATGCAAACTGGAATGCAAAGAGGAATGCAGGGATGAGCTAAAGTTCCCGAACAAACAAGATACAACACTCTCCCAGACTCCACTTCATCCCTGATATGGTGGGGGGGGGGGGGGCTGGTTCAATTCTTCTGCTGAAACAGCTTATCTTTAGGTGTGTGTTTCTACCCTGTGACACAGATATACCTATGGGAAGCCTGTTCAAGGGAAAATAGATATTACTTTTATGACATTGTTACAACTTTTGAAGAGAGATTTCTCAAATTCTACTGAGATGAGGAAGAAACAGAGCTGGGTAGGTGGAAATACGAGAGAGTGGAAAATATCACCTGATGGAAACGTCTGTCCATCTGTCCCCTTAATCTGCCTGACTGCACCTCTGATGTACACGAATCTGTTTAACCTGGTGTCTTCCCACTTCTTAGACCTGATTGATTTCTCTTCCTGTAACTCCTGTATTATTTGAATTACTTTTCTGGCTGCCAATATCTGGCTCAGTAATTCAGGAGAAGGCGAGTTCTGTGTAAGTAATGGTGCCTGTGGCCTTTCCCAAGGATCTGTATCATACCATGCAGAATCCCACCACTGGTCTATTCAGCCTTGTGACTGTTCCCACCAGTAAGCAGTAAATCAGACAGTCAGATAGTCAGTGGCTTAATGTACCATTTCTTGCTCTGTTCACAGAGTTTAAAGATCATCTTAAGCTTACCAGTGTCCTGTAAAATATTAGGTCTGGTGCTGGTTACACTTTCTGCACATTTGTGCTCATTATAAGTTTGTAGTTAAGCTCCAAGGTTATTTTTTTTTTCTCAAAGCTTTCAGATGCAGATCTTTTAGCCTGCAAGTCACAAGAAAATAGTTTTAAATGTCAGGCAAGCCTGCAACAAGCCAGAATATGAAAATCCAATTGGATCTCTGCATTTTTAAAAATCCATCCAGAAGCAAAATATCTCCATCTGGAATGATGCATGCCAGCTTCCTCTCACATAACATGCAAGAAACCATGCAAGATTCTCCAGAGAACTTAACAGACACAGCTAGAAACACTTTGCCCACCCCCACTCTCATGGCAGACTGCCTGTACCCAGCCTCTACCTAATGATTGGCACAGCTCTTGAAATCTGTAACTGGCTGGATGCCCTTGTTTAGCATGGCCTCTTCACAGAGCGAGTTGTCACTAGAATGCCACCATATCAGCCTTAATTCATCAGGACCACAGTTTTAGGGAGAAGGCTACCTCCAGCTCAGGTGGACACCAATGCTCTTTTAAAGTCAGGATGTGGGTTTAATCCAATCTCCTTCTTAGCCTGTGACTTAACTAACCATTGTATCATTTGTCTGAAGCACTTTTTTGTGCCCCTTTTTGGGTGACTTTGATCCAAGCATGATGAGTTTTTTCTCTAGCTAAGATATCTGTGGTGCATTTCTGCTATTACAGGTTCTTGAGCTACCCTCTGTTCCACAAGTAGGGAAGTATTTGGAAATACTTCTTTAGGATTACCCAGCATCTGTGAAACCGCTCCTCTACCTCCACATCATGCTCTTTCTTTCTGTTCGCGTCTCTGTTTCTCCAGACAGACAAGAATGGCTGTACTACTTTTATGGTGAAGACAAAGACTCTGGAATTAAATGAATCTGATAGCTACATATATGTGAAAGGGGAAATGGAGGAAATTGGAACAGGTACTGGAGGATATGTGAAGAGTTCCAATCCCTGCAGACAGCTTTTCATTTCTTTGTTTGATTTTTGTTTGTTTGTTTGTTTTTGTTTGTTTTGGCCTTTTTGCAACAGTTGAATTCCTTTTGAAAGAAATTCATGAAGAGAGTTCCCTAGTTTTCCATCATAATGATGTTTTCTATTCTAGTACCTTTTCCACCTGTTATGACCAGATTTCCCAATCCTCTCTACCCTTCATCTGCACAAGCACGTAGATGTCATTTCAGTGACTGCCTGGACACTGAGGTGTTCCTGAACCATTTGCAAAGCTCTGGCTAGTCATGTAAAAGTCTGCAACAAATCCTCACAGTTCCTGCTAATTGTATTGCACAATCCCGACAATCTCTTGTCCTCTCACTTCCTAACCCTGAGACAGGGTTCCTTATGGACACTTCTGCTGTCAAGAATCCCATTCTGCTCCCTTTTATTCTGCTACAGTATTGACTATGAGAAGGTAGGTTCTCAGCATCAGTGTTAACATCCCATTGTTCTGGCAACTGGAGGTGTCCATTTTTTGAACTGCCACACTGTGGGTGGGGTTTCTCAGGCCACTTTTAGTTATCTACAATATAGTTGTCTATACCAGAACAGTCATCTGATTTCTCTTAATCTGCAAAAAAAGTGAAATATGTGCTTATAAGGTATGATGTATCCTGCCATTAAGCAAATATCCCAGAAAGATTGAGGGAATTGTACACTAGAAGAATGTATTTTCTCTTCTAAATTTAGATGTAGGTAGTGTAGAAGCATCTTCTCATCTTCTGCTTCCATAAGTGCACTGCTGGGGTTTAACAGATTTTTTCTCTCTCGACACAGGAGCAAAGACTGAAAATGTATCTGAAATTCCTATTGTGACAAGAGTGAAGTCTATAGAGTTTATCAATCCCCATCCATTCTACAAACGTGGATTACCATACACAGGGAAGGTAACACCCATAGGTCCCTTCTCTGCTGAGAATACATCATAGGTCTAATTTTCTGTAGGTAGAAAGAAGCAGTCTCTGGTAGAGTAAGTGCTGCTCTGTCAATATCCGGCAACTATGAATGAAGCCTTCTATAGAAGCAATTTCTTCTCTACACTCTAACCCAGTAATTTCCCCGAAAAGGAATTTTAAAGCCAGCTGCACTCTCTGAGAGCCTCCTCAGGAGCAGCTCCTGAAACTAGTCTGAGTGATATAAAGCATATGGAATGGGGGTGTTGGCAGCAGGGAAATATTATTACCTGTGGACAGCTCTCCAAATGGTTATGGCAGCTTGGCAGAAACCACTAAAGCCTTGTGTATCCATTCACTGTCAGTCATTTCTGACACAAGTCCACAGCATGATGCTAGGCCTGCTGTCCCATTGGAGCTAGAAATGCTTCCATGTGGGCCAGCACTAATCACATCATGAAGGAGGGCAAAAAACAGTAAGAGTTAAGTTGCTGGAGACAAGACAGTTTCTGATCTTCTAGGATCTTGGAGCATTGTCCAAGAAAAAGTTTAGGATCCAAGGAAATTACCTCTTTTTAACCCAATATAGGTAACTTTTACCTATAGCCAACTGTAGGTATAGTATAGTATGGCTGCACTATACTTTATTTCTGGTCCTGAACTGCTGCACACTGGTGTTTTCGTATATTTATTCAGTTTTTATTTGGATCCTTCCAACCTGTCTGAAAGCTCAAAGGACTTAGAAAGCCTGATGATAGTAATAATTTGTATTAAGCACTGTCGGGGCCTGGGAGTGTTGCATAAGGGATGTTAACTTCCTTCCCTTGTCTGCAGATGCTTTGCCACAGTGATGACTCTCCCCTCCAAAACGAAACAGTCTACCTAACAATTGACATTGACGATGAGGAGACACACCTGTCATTCCTCACAAATGAGAAAGGGGAAGTCCACTTCTCACTGGATACCACCAGCTGGAACAGCACACTGGTTTCTTTGAAGGTGAGTATTAGCCACAGTGAAAGGATAAATAAAGTAAGGGCAGTTGGAGGAATGGGCCAGAAAGTGGAAGACATCTGAGGTTTCTGGGGCACAATCCTCTGGCTTCTAATCTCATTTGACCTCCCTTTCAATACCAGACTTGGAAGCACTCGTCTTCTCTTCACACCTGATCCTACACCTGAAGCTCATTGTGGCCAGCCTGGCAGTACATGCATCTTTCCAACTCTCTGCATTCCTTGCAGCTGATGTGGGATTCATGCCTAAGCAGTATGACCTCCCATTACTATTTGTTTCTCAGACTGGAAGAAACTATTGCTCTGGATGTTTTCCCCTGAGACCCTAGCCTATCCAGGGTGAAGTCCCCTAATTTTGGTTGGTGTGGTTTGGTGATTAGAGGCTCTGTAATCTGGGAGGTAGATTTCTGTCCTCAGGGAGCCCAGGGGCAGGCTTTAGTTCCTATTCCTAGACCCACAGATGTTGTCTGCAGAGCCCTAGATTCTCCACAGGGAAGTAGACCTTCATTATGCAAAAGCTGTTTCTGCACCTGTTGTACTTAAGGGCATCTAAGCAGAATTAAAAACACAAAACACAGGTATTGTATTAATGCAGACAGTTAAAGACTGATGTTAAGTGTGTTCCCATGGAAAGACAAAGGAGGAAATTAAGATTGTGTGCAAAGCTACTAAACTTAGATTTTTGCTAAAACTTCATAAGAGAAAGTATTATTGACTTCAAAATTGACCTTAAACAAAAGAAAGTTTTAAGAATACAGCTGTGTCATCTGCCAGGTAATAACTTAGTATTCTCCTCAGACTCAAAGTGTACAAGCTCCTTTGTCAGGTCATACTGACTGCTTACTCATGTTTTTGTGCTCTGAAGGGCACCTACTACCTTGGAAATGACACTGAGGAGAAATCTGAAGGCATTGAGGATAGCTTCCACTGGCTGAAACCTTTCTACTCTGAGAGCAACAGCTTCCTTGAGATCAAGGCCAGGAATGATGTGATGCCCTGTGGTCAAGAGCAGGAAGTGCAAGTGGATTACATCCTTGACCAGAATAAACTCAGCTCTAAAGCAGACCACATTGATTTCTACTACTTGGTGAGCAGAGAAGACATCTGAATCTCAGGCAAGGTCACACTTACTGGTACTTTATCTTTTTCACAATAGCACACAGATACTCTTGGTAAAGAGTATACTGTTCCCAGGACAGTAAAAGTCAGTTTGTGTGTTCTGTTCTGTCCCAACCTCCTGTCCTCCTATCCTCAAGATCCTGGGCCTTCTCCTAACCTCCAGCCGCTTTGCTTTGTTTGTCCTGGGCTAACCTTGGGGTGATACATGCCTGCCATTCACCTTAATTTCTGTTATGTGAACTCAGAAGCAATCTCTCATGCAGCTGACTTCCCCTGGCCTGGTTCCATACAGAAAAACAAACAAACAAAACAAAACAAAACAAAATTGAAATTGCCAGGGCCTTGATGCACTCCAGAGGTGTGTTATCATGTGTTGATGAAGTCCAGTTACAGGAAAGTGAGTCCAAAGCAAGAGTCCGACTACTTTCAGCCTAACTGAGAGGCTATTATATATATGGGTTACTGAATTGAGTTCATTCATAAGTTTGAAAAGTGTTGTATCCTAACAGTGTGAAATCAGACCTCAGTGGTGCTTAAAAAAAGCTGCTAGTGCTAGACTCAGATGTACCTCTGGCTTTATAAATGGCAACTTCTCAAATCCTAACCAACACCTCTGAGGTCCCTTCCCAGCTACCACCACCTCTGCTGCAGAGCTCTTTATGGCATAGCCTAGCAGAGGAGCTTCTGTAGCGATATGTCAGACATTTCTTTCTCTCTTCTTTTGTTCTTTTCCCACTCTCCTCATGCCTGCAGAATTCCGGCCCTTCAAGGCTTTTCTCTTTGCTCTTCAGGTGATTGCCAAAGGCAGGATCCTTTTCAGTGGAGAGAAACAGGTATCAATTCTCCAGCATGAGAGTAAGTAGAACCTCATGAAAATTAAGTACAACGTAACCAATACCAGAAAATTGTGACTGCCAACCAATGACAATCTCTGCAGGTGTTACTATTATGCACAGGAAGAAGCTGTTGAAATGAGTTCTTAGTGTGTGGTCCACCCCATTAGACCAGCACAACCTCCACTCTCATCAGTTCAGTGGCCTTCTAGACAAGTGTCCTTCTTCTGTCTTGTCTAATTGACCTAATACCCAACCTTATGATTTTGCTGCTACCTTGTATCTTTGGAGAAAATAAAAAAAAAAAAAAAATGTGTAGCTTGCTGCTTATCTAAGGTGCAGGAGGAAAAAGAGATATTTTTGCCAACCTTGAGCTAAAGCAGTGGCTAGTATAATAGGATTATTGTTAATCTGTAATCTGTGACAATGTGGGGGGGGATGTTCCTGTCTACAGGTAGAAAGCATTGAATTCCCTCTTGTGATTCTTATTGTGTATCCTACCCCAATCAGCTGATTCTATCTGGTATGAACTCAAGTGAGAGTTTTCTCCCTCTTCTTTGCTGTTGTCTTGTGCAGATCTACAGGGTTCCTTCTCATTCACTCTGACTGTTGGCAATGACTTCCTTCCTGACATCAAACTTCTAGTGTATGCTCTCTTCTTGGATGGAGAGGTGGTAGCTGATGTGGAAGAGTTTCAAGTAGCAACATGCTTTAAAAACAAGGTAGGTAGAAACACACAATGGAAGGAGAGGACAATTGTACCATTGGTATGCTCTGGTCTGCTGTGGTTCTTGGTTTTGTTTTATCCTCAGACAAAACCTGTAAGCTGGACACATGCTAAACCAGAGGTCCAGTATTTTTGACTGGGAAACAAACAGGTAACCTCCTTCTTACCTAAATTCCTAGTTCTGCCCTCCCCTACACTGAGTGGAAAGCTGTTCCGAAGGAGTAAAACAGGCCCCCTTGAACTCCCCACATTCCCCATGAGTAACTTGGGAATACACTATCCCCTGTCCTCTCCCTAATGCAAAAGAAAGTCTGCCTGCCTAGCCACGTGTGTGAGCTCTGGATCAGCAGGAGGTGGTGGTGTGGCAGTAGGGGAATTTTGACTGGGCTCTATGCACTGCAGCCCCAGTAACCTTCGCAATAGGTTTCCAAGATGGTTTCTGTCAGCATCTCAGCTCCCTTCCCTACCTTATTCTCTGTTTTTCACCCTGCTGTCCAGACACCTAAGACTTATGGGGTCCCACCCTCCAACAGTAAGCCTCTGACCCCATCTCTTTTTGCAGGTGGCACTGGACTTCTCAAGCAAGGAGGAAGTCCCAGGTTCAAAAGTCAGTCTGGATCTCAAGGCTGCTCCAGGGTCCCTGTGCTCTGTCCAATCTGTTGACAAGAGTGTCCTCCTGACGTGGAACAATACCCTAACGGCAGACACAGTGAGTGCAGCCTCCCGTGGCCATCCCCACAATGTCTGCCTGCTTTCTATCTCCATGCATTGGCAGGAGACTCCTGAAAAGAGGAAGCCTATAGTCCTAACAGGACGTAGCATCGTTAGGTGGCTGCTTTGATATTCCCCCTCCTGGGCCTCTTCTGAGCAGTTATGTGTTGTTTGTATTCCTAGTGCATCTGCCCTGCACTGTGGGCCTCTGTCTGGAGAGTGGTGGAAGCTGCACACCACTGCAGAAGTAGGTGGGGAGATCAGCTTCAAAGAGACACTGGTGCTCATTGCTTAGAGGGAAAGCACTTTCCTCACATCTACCTTCCTCTCTGTTCTTCTATCTGCTATCAGGCAGTGAGGCTAAGCCATTAAAAGTGAATTTTGCCCTGGTAGGGTCCTCCTGTTCTTCTGCCTCCAGCCTTGCTGAATTATAACCATATGACAGCTCATGCTGAGCACTTGAACAGCTCTTTAGAAAACAGAACTCAAGGGACAGAACCCCACAAGGCTGAATTTGTAACTCAGATATGCCAATGCCTTGTGCTCAAACTGAGTCATGTGTCCTATCCAAATCTTTCATTTTAGAGTCAAAAGGCTTGCACTGTCAGAGGTGACAGTCTGCAAACTAAGGGTTTCTTGGCTACATTCATTCCTTGGGTTTCATTCCTTGTCCTTTAGTGCAAGCTGGGCCAGTGCCAACATCTTCAACTATGAAGCTTTATGAAGTATAATAGAGGGCTACAGTACTAATAGTAGACCCAAACAAATACATGCATATGTTGCCCAGTTCCTTATAAAGACCTCTATTTTTCCATTGCAGCTGTATAAGACAGTCTTTGATGACAGCTTTGTAATTGGAGGACGAGGGTTCCCTTATCACCTGGAAGACTGATGCATACCCCTGTCTGCCCCAGAAATCTGGTCTCCATAAAAAGACTCGGATGGAAGCACCATGGTACCAAAGTGAAGCTGATGTCTTTAATCTGTTTAAGGTGATTTTCTGCATTTGTACAGAACTTTTCCTGAGACGGTGATCGCCAGTATGACATCCTGAATGCCTAAGAGAATTTACTCTTAGGAAACTTCGGCTGCCTTGACTTTCATTGCTAAAAGTCATCTGTACCCTGTTCTTCTCCATCATGTCCACACTCACCTGGCGACTACAGGGAAAGATGAAACTTATCAGTAAGCATAGTGCATTCCTCATGCACTGCCCAGTGTGAAATCTGTAAGTCTATGCATACAAACAAGTAGCATTTTTAATTGTTTCATCTATGAACAACTCACTTACTCTTGCTATCTCAAGTATTTTCAACATTCCTCTTCCCTTTTATTTATCACTGATTTATTCTCTTTGCTGTTTTTCCAGATGTTGCGCATGAAAATATTAACCAATACTAAAATCAAGAAACCAGTTTCCTGTATAAAACGAGGCTTTAAGAAAAAGGTGTTGTCCAGCAAAGACAGTATAGCTGGTAAGTAATGGAAATGCCCATCTCCTTGACTGAAGAGGCTCTCCTCTCCTAGTCCTGGCTAGGCTGCAGCTGAGATGGCTGACTTCCACCCTGCTGTGTTTCTCTTGTTTGTGTGTATGAAAGGAATGATGTTTGTGTTCAGTTTAAAGGACCTGATTTACAAATCAAAAATAAAAGCTCAAATCTCTTTGCCTTATTGGCTGTCCCTGGGTCCTGCACTCTTCACAGAAAATGTACTGTGCTCTTCACCAATATTTTCACAGACTTCTTAAAACAGTGTGACTCCATTTAAGTGTTCTGTCCATTTCTGGATCCAGACCAAACTTTCTGGATTTGTCAGACTGAGCCTCAGGATAAAGTCCATCCAACTCTCTCTCCCTAAAGTTGTGTTCACCAACGATACAGACACTGTGTGATATTGTCACTGAAAAGTCAATCCTGCGTACACTGTTCTGTGTCACAGGTCATTTATGGTTGTGTTAGATTGCCTGCAAATGAAGAAGCAATTTCACCTGTACTGACACATGCTATTTTCTGATGTACCGCTTGCTTTTCTGCAGACAATTATGTTGGCCGTGCTGATTCTGTACCTCAGTCAGATGACACAGAGAAGCCCAAACCACGGACACATTTCCCAGAAACCTGGATTTGGGATTTGGTCCCTGTTGGGTTGGTAACAGTCTCTGCCTGCCTTCCCCAGAGAGACCCCTGGAAACTTCTGACTGCTCCTGAGCAAGTTCTCCTCTCTTTCTTCCTGCTGTAGTGATGAAGGGCAAGCATCTCTCCAACTTACTGTACCCGACACTATTACAGAATGGCATACCAATACCTTCTGTGTTGCCGATACTGGCTTTGGGCTCTCTCCTTTGGCCACAATTAGGGTCTTCCAGCCTTTCTTTGTAGATCTGTCACTGCCCTACTCTGTGACCCGAGGAGAGACTTTCAGCCTAAAAGCCACTGTCTTCAACTATCTCAAGGACTGTATCCAAGTGAGTATTCCCCCCAATCCCATAGCCTCTGTTAGAGCAAAAGCTTGAGCTTACAGCTAAAGGCAAACTGTGAGCTTCTCAGGAGATGTAGATACTGGTATCTGGGCCACAAAGCACAGTCTTATATTTTGTGACCCATGGTATTTGCTCATTTGAGCAGGGCCTGGTACTAACTCTATGGTAATGTGCGTTTGTATACCCCACCACACTCAGGTGCACACCACCCTCAAAGACACCCCAGAACTAAAGGTGGATGCCTGTCCAGGCTGCCAGTTCACCAGCTGCCTCTGTGCCAATGAAACAAAAACCTTTGTGTGGAATGTGACAGCTACCAGACTGGGTGAGGTTGAGGAGAGGGATGTGTGGCAACAGTGGGAGGAGGTGTGAAATTTGCCTGCCTCTGTGTCTGGTCCTGTCATTTATACATAGATATCTCTGCTGCAAGTGCTCAATGGCGTACCCTTTTGCTTCTTGCAGGCAAAGTGAATATCACTGTAAGCAGCATGGCAGAAGATTCACATGATCTGTGTGATAACCAGGTTGCTGTGACACCATTGCGAGGAAAGACAGACACAGTGATAAAACCTCTGCTTGTGAAGGTTAGTCAGACCCAGTCTGGAGAACACCTGGATACAGTGAGTTATCCCATGAGGCGATTAACAGGAGGAAGCTTAGCCCTTTCTTGGAAACAGGCCTACTGAGGCATGGAGATTTCCTTTCCTGCGTTCCCATTCTGAACTACTCTTTCTTCACCTGCAGCCAGAAGGCGTACCAAAAAAGAAGACGCAAAATGCCTTTCTCTGTGCTACAGGTATGGAACATAAATCCCTGGCTGCTGTCCATCTTGAGAGCAGGATGGAATCATAGAATGGTTTTGGTTTGGAGGGGACCCTTCATGATCATCTAGTTCCAACCCTCCACCATGGGCAGGGATACCTCCCACTAGACCAGGTTGTTCAAAGGCCCATCCAACCTGGCCTTGAACACTTCTAAGGACTGTTGTGAAGTTCTATGATCATGAATTTGAAGTGAACTTTCCTGGGCAACCTGTTCCAGTGCCTCACCACCCTCACAGTAAAGAATTTTTTCCTTATATCTGATCTAAACCTACTCTCTTTTAATTTAAAGCTGTAACTCCTTGTCCTATCATCTTGCACTTGGCCTTGTTGAACTTCATGAGGTTTGCACAGGCCCACCTTTCAATCTTGCCCATGTCCCTCTGGATAGCATCCCTTCCCTCCAGTGTGTTGACTATAGCAACTTGGTGTTGTTGGCAAAGTTGCTGAGGGTGCACTCAATCCCATTGTCTACATCACCAACAAAGATGTTAAACAGTGCCAGTGCAAATACTGACTGACCCCTGTGGAATGCCACTCATCACTGGTCTCCACCAGGACATGGAGCCGTTGACTGTGACTTTTTGAGTGTGACCACCATCCAGCCATTGCCTTATCCACAGAGTGGTACATCCATCAAAAGCATGTCTCTCCAATTTAGAGACAAGGATGTTGTGTGGGACAGTGTTGAATGCTTTGCACAAGACCCACAGATGCATCCCATCAAGTCCCATGGACTTGTGCACTTACAGGTTCCTTAGATGGTCTCAAACCTGATCTGCTACAGTGGGCAGTTCTTCACTCCCCCAGTCCCTGCCTTTGATTTCCAGGACTTTGGCGATGTGACTAGAGCTCTTGCCGGTGAAGACTTAGGCAAGAAAGTCATTGAGTATCTCATCTTTCTCTGTATCCCAGGTAACCAGGTCTTCTGTTTCCTTCAGGAGAGGGCCCACAATTTCCCTAGTCTTCCTTTTATCACTGATATACCTATGGAAGCTTTTCTTGTTGCCCTTGACACCCCTGGCCAAATTCAATTCTAACAGGGCTTTAGCTTTCCTAAGTTGATCCCTGGCTGCTCAGACAATGTCTCTGTATTCCTTCCAGGGTACCTGTCCTTGTTTCCACCCTCTGTAGGCATCCTTTTTCTGCTTGAGTTTGGCCAGGAACTTCTTATCCATCCTCCTGGCATTTTTGCCTGACTTCTCTTTCTTGTGTTGCATTGAGCTTTGAGGAAGTGATCATTGAATATTAACCAGCTTTCTTGGGCCCCTCTTTCCTCCAGGGCTTTGTCCTATGGTATCCTACCAAGCAGATCCCTGAAGAGGCCAAAGCCTGCTGCCCTGAAGTCTAGGGTGGCAAGCTTGCTCTGCACTTTCCTCACTGCCTTCAGGATCCTAAACTGCACTATTTCATGGTTGCTGCAGCCAAGGCTGCCCTAGAGTTTCACATTCTCCACCAGCCCCGCCTTGATGAGAATGAGGTCCATAGCATATTTCCTCGTTGGCTCCTCTGTCACTCGGAGACAGAAGTTATCATCAGTGCATTCCAGGAACCTCCTGGGTTGCCTATGCCCTGTTGTATTGTCCCTCCAACAAATACCAGCATGGTAGAAAACCCCCACGAGGACCAGGACTGCGTGAATGTCAGGCTACTTCTACCTGTCTAGAGAAGGCCTTGTCTTCTTGGTCTTCCTGACCAGGTGGCCTGTTGCAGACCCCCACTATAATGTCACCTTTCCCTGCCCTCCCTTTAATCCTGACCCACAAGCTCTCTGTCAGCTTCTCATACATCCCCAGGCAGAGCTCCATGCACTCCAGCTGCTCATTGATGTAGAGGGAGACATCCCCTCCTCATGTCCCCTGCCTGCCCTTCACAAAGAGCCTGTATCCTTCCATTCCAACACTGCAGTCATGAGAGCCAGCCCACCACTTCTCTGTAATGCCCATGAAGTCATAGCCCTGCAGGTGTGTCTACATCTCTAACTCCTCTTGTTTATTCCCCATGCTAAGTGCATTAGCATAGAGACATTTAAGTTGGCCCCCTGGTGAAGCTGATTTACTGGCTAGAGAGGCTGAAATTCCTTTGTGCTGCTCTTCAGGTGCTCTCCTGCTGACCCATGCTGACCCTTTCAATCCCCTTCCATTTGACCAACAGGATTGATGAAAAAAATGCTTGTGCTGCAAATTTCCTTGCCGCTGCTCCCAGGGCTCTGTAATCCTGTAATCAGCATGCTCCTGGCTGCATCACTGGTGCCCATGTGATACAACAGCAGTTGATAATAGTCATTAGGCTGTGCAAGGCTTGGCAGTCTCTTGGTGACATCCCTGACAAGAGCCCCAGTTAAGCAGCAGACGTCTATCAGGAGCAGATCAGGTCAGAAGATGGGTGCTTCTATACCTTTCAGAAGAGAGTCTCCTACTACTATCACCCTTCACCTGTTTTTTAGTTTCACTAGTTGTTATGTGGGGAGAAGATTGGGCTGCCTTACTCAGCTCCATCCCCCCTGCAATGGGTCTTTCCTTTTCAGTCAGCAGAGGGGTGAAGCAGTTCTGCAAGGGCACCTCAGGCTTTGTATGAAGACTTCCTCCTGCTGGCCCTTGCCATTGCAAGCTCCCATTCTTCTGTGCTATTGGCCTCTCTCCCTTTCTCATGTGCTGATTTTGGGGGGAGTTGTTGGTTGTTTGGCCAGGGGTTCCCTGCAGACTGTGCTTCGAACCAGCTATCTGGTTCCATTCTGCCTTGACCTGCACAGACAGTCACGGAACGGTGCCAGGTTGTGGAGTTAAAGTGTTCTTGGGCCTCCTGCTCGGCCAGTGGAGGGGGTGCCCTGCCCTGCCCTGCTATGCCCAGCTGGCACACCATGCCCGCATCGCTCGTGCTTACTAGGGGCTGCCTGTGGAGGAGGTCGTCGTCACTGTGTGTGATAAGTTTCCGTTGAATACATTTCTGGGTTTTGCCTTCCTCAGATAATACAGTCTCTGAAGAATTCTCCCTGACCCTGCCTGCAGAAACACTGGAGGGATCTCGCCGAGCCACTTTCTCTGTGATTGGTGAGAAAGGCTTTACCTGCTCTTGGGTCTCAGTGGGAAAAGCTTGCATAAGCTTTGGTCTTAATGCTACATCAACCCAGTTCCTCATAAGATAAACTGAAGGGGGTGTAATGTTAGCCTCAGGAATGTGTATCAAGTAACCTTTTTCAGCAGTAATTGCTCTCATATGGAATGATCTTGGGTGATGCCTAGGTGGCTGGCGAGGAAGACACGGGGGATCTCCTCTGATGTCTCTCACTGCCTCTTTCCAGAATGATGCAGTCTTCCCTTGCTGTGCTGGAGTAATCCAGGAAGGATTTGAAGAAATCTGAATGTGATATGAATTGCTTCAGTTTAATGAGGAGCTGGCTCTTTTCCAGGATTCCAGTAGAGTTTCATTTCATATTGCTGAATGCCTGTGCTTTTCTTTCTCTATCTCCTCCACCTCAAATTTTAGGGGATATCATGGGCCCAGCACTTCAGAATTTAGGTCAGCTGCTTGAGATGCCCTTTGGCTGTGGTGAACAGAACATGGTTCAGTTTGCACCCAACATCTTCATACTCCAGTACTTGCAGAAGACTAATCAATTGGACCCAGAAATTGAAGATATAGCATTGTATTTCCTGACAACTGGTAAACATTGTCCTTCCTTCTCCTTCTGCAAAAAGAAGGTACTATAAATCAGGAGTGTAGGGCATTGGTTTATTGGGTGCACAGCAGGAGAGGAAGCACTGCCAGAGCTATGCCAAAGAAAGATACTACAGAGTATAGGAAATTGTTTCAAGAAAAGTAAAGCATCTTTCTGAGGAAACAAGACTTCTATCTCTGGCTATTATTGAGGTATTAAGCCTGCTTTTCTGAGAATAGTGTGGGTAATTAATGATTTGCATTGTAACGTGATTTGCATTGTAACGTGATGCCCGTGTTTTGTTCTTTTATCAGTTTGAGGCAGACAGAGGCCTTTTGCTTGTAGAAAGAGGGCATCAGCTGCTTAATTGGAATAATGAGTGGCCATAGGAGATAGATAGGAGTTTGATAACTTAGTGTTTCCTTTTGGTTTAAGACATTTATTATAGTGGTGTGTCAGCTCTGTCCAGTACAATCCAAATTTAATGCAGTGCTACTATCTGTGTCTCATTTTGCAATGCACATCACATTCCAGCTTGGCAGTCCTCTTAACCTGCTACACTGAATGCTAAGCAGCCTCCCATGGATAGGAAGTTTACTCCCTTCATCTCCCTTTCTTTCCTGTACCATAAGTTGGGACAGATGTTTGAGAGATGGGAACTTACACAAGAGAATGGTACTAGTAGAGGGGCAATGGCAACTGGTAACTGGTGCCATGGGATGCACAAGGCATTGTGGTGTAGTAGGTTTGGTTCAATGTCTCTGTAGGAACTGGTGAAGTCTCTTGCTGTAAAACATGCTTCCTTCAGCAAGGGTAAAGTGTGAGATGCTGCATGCCTTCACACTGAGAGTTGTGCCCTTGCACCTGTCTTCACAGGTTACCAGCGTCAGCTGCTCTACAAACATGACGATGGTTCCTACAGTGCCTTTGGGAAAGCAGACACGCAGGGCAATACATGGTGAGTGACCAGAGTTGTTGCTGTCATCACAAAACTATTGCCCTTACTGTTTCTGCTCCTGGCTGTGACATAGGATTACTCTGTGCTCTGTCCACAGGCTGACAGCCTTTGTGGCCAGGTCTTTTGGGCAGGCCAGCTCTCACATTTACATCAATAAGGATCATGTGCAGGATGCTGTGCTTTGGCTGCGGAAGCACCAACTGCCCAGTGGATGCTTCCAGAGTGTGGGGAAGCTCTTCAATAATGACTTGAAGGTATGGCCAATAGCCATGGAAGTAGTATTGGGGGGAACATAATGTAAGGACAGGCTCACTTCCCTAGGCTCTTCTGCTGTGCACAGTAGCACAAAGCAATCTCCTCATGGCTTAGCACAGCCAAGACAGCTTCCCAGAGCAGAATGAAGAAGCATGGCCTAAAACACCATGCGTTTCCTCAACATGAAGTTTTAATCACTGCTGGGTTTTCTTCATTTTTGCTCTAGCCAAATGGCACCATGGCTGATTGTGCCAAGGCACATTAGAGGCACAGGGAGAAATATTTGTATCCTCTAGTGCTTGTCTAGAATACTTTGGCCAGATTATCCCTCTTCTCATGCCTTATGACCCACAGTAAAGATTGTCCAGATAGGCCTGACTTTGTGCTCTAATATGGAATTATCTGAAGACACAATTGTCCTTGCATTGTACACTGACTGTAAATTCTCCTGGAGCCTGGCACCCCAAAAACTGATCCCTGCACTGTAGCTGGAAATGCACAATGAACATGCCCGGTGCTCAGGTACCAAACATCTGCATACCCTCTGGCAGTACCTGGGTTCTTGTTTTTTGTAAAGGTAAGAATAATCCAGACTGATCATATTGCAAAGTCACCCTTACTAAATACAAGGCAAATTTATGAAAGAAAACAAGCTGATATTTTAGCAGAGCAAGGGGTTACACTTTTTTTTTTTTCTTAAAAATTTTATGCAGTACAAAATAAAACCAGAGTGTACATGTAGACTGTTCATCCTTGTCTGACTTTCATTCATTTCTTTAACATGGGCTTTCTGTCTGAACACATCTTTTGGGGCACAAAAAAGTGCCCTCCTATGCACTTTGAAGATTCTGCTATCAGTGTGAACAATGCTTCACAGCATCTCAGCCCAAATTTCCCCCCTCATTTATGATGCAGTCTCGTCTCATGTCTGAGGATGCAGGCAAAACTTCCCTGAGAATACATGTTCTCTGATGGGGAAGGAGACACTTGAATGCCTGTTTACCCATGTTAACCTGTGGCCTCTAACAGTCAACTGATTTGTATGTCAACTTGCATTGCTTCTTGTATGCAAATCCTGCATCATAAAACCTTTTCTCTAATGTCCATTTGTAACGTATATTATAAAATAAATAGCTGGCCACTATGAGGGTGGTGAGGCACTGGAACAAGTTGCCCAGAGAAGCTGTGGATGCCCCATCCCTGGAGGTGTTCAAGACCAGGTTGGATGGGGGTATGGGCAACTTGATCTAATGGAAGGTATTCTTGCCTGTGGCAAGGGCGTTGGAATTAGGTGATCTTTAAGATCTCTTCCAACCCAAACCATTCTATGATGCTATGAACACTTTGTTTCATTCCCTTCTATGAGAAGGCATGCCTAGGCTGCATGGCTCTGAGGCTGTTCTCAGGACCAGACTTTTGCAATGTTCAGGAAATGAGCCAGGAGTGATTTTTTTCACTTCCTACATCAAGAATGTCCAGAAGCATGCTACTACACTCTGGCAAATATGCTATCCATAGGCAGTTTCAGTGGTTAAACAATAACATTCCACACAATTCTTGTAGGCAAGCAATGTTTGGTTTTGTCCCTTTCTGATGTCTGTCTATGTGACTCACAGGGTGGTGTGGATGATACACTCTCATTAACAGCCTATATCACTGCTGCACTTGTGGAACTCCACCTGGAGAAGAATTGTAAGTCACATTTGAAATCTTGTAGGGTTTGGGAGCATGCTCCATCCATCATTCCTCGCAAGGTCTGTGGGTTCAGGGAGTACTCAGATTGAGTTGGTGAAAGGCTCTGTCATACCCCACCTTGGCACATGATCAGCTCAAAAGGAAATTTTTACCATTGGGAATGTGTATGGCCCGAATTTCAGCAAGCAGAGCATTTGCCATTCCCAGATAATCTTAGGAGGAACAATTGTTTCTGAAAATGATGCAGGGCTTGCAGGAAGGATGTACCTGGAATACTGCAGTGTTGTTGATACAATTTCACAACAAAAAGTACCAAAGAAAATTTACTGTGTTTGGATTCCTTTCTCAGGACACAATGCTGGATAATGCCTTGCATTGCCTCAAGAATATAACAATTGATGAGACCAATCTTTATGTCAAGGCCTTGATGGCTTATGTCTTCACATTGACCAAGGATATGGAGATAAGACAACAGCTCCTGGATAAGCTAGAGAAGGAAACTGGTAGGCTGTTGCCTTATAGAAGAATGGGTTCAAGAGAGTGTGTTTAAGACCTGATATTGGTAGGATTTAATTATAGTGGATTGGGAAATTTAACTTTTCTCACATTGGCTTTTGTGTCAGAAAATGATAATATATTGAAGCTGTGAAAGGTCTCTAGTATTCAGAAGAGAATTCTGGAGACAATTTCTTGGACCCAAGAGAAAATTTATGGTCAAAAGGAACAGATGCAATCTACATTTAATTTGTGGGGTCAACATCTCACTTCACTTTAGGAAGAGTTGGCTTCAAATCTTGCCCCCATTATTCCTCAGCAATTCATACACAATACAAGAGACCTCACAGAGGCAACTTACCTTACTGTGTCTATTCAGCTGCTGGCCAAGACATTCAAGCCTTTTGACAGTTTCCACATTGCTGCTCTACTCAGCTCAGGGATCTTGGGTTTATGAATCTTTAGTTCAGTTCTTCATTTTGTCTCTTTAACTTGCAAACAACTGGACTTCTATCCCGAATGAAGATTCCAGGTAGGGTTTGAAATCACCTAAGCATATGGTGATACAGTTGGTAACAGCAGTACCTGGCTTGCCTTAACTAAGTTCTTCCCCGTATCTGTTCATATGGCAGTATGGTGAACTACACTGAGAATGAAAAATAACAGAAGAAAAAGGAAGAGAGTATTTTTCAGTCATACCAGCTACCAGTGTAGTTCACTGCATATCCATTCAAGCTGCCGAGGTGGTTTAATAGGGTGGCAGGTGTGAGAACTGGAAGGAGTAGATTTGCACACATTAGAGCTACTACTGAAAAGGTACATATGGAATGAGTGACTGGAGCACATCCTCACTGATATTCAGTCAGTCTGATGCTTCTAACTTACTGAGCACTTTGGAAAATATCCTCTTGAGAACTTAGGGCATGGAACACTACAAATTGCCTACGGGTCAAAAAATATTTTTCTTTGCTTCTTGCTTCCACTGATAATAGTTAGCAATGACATGCCAAGAACAATGGAGTTGTAATAGAGGGAAAGTGCTATACGTTTCTAAATGTGTTTGTGTCCTGCCTGCTGAGTCTGAGGATGTGAGAGCAGCTACCCACAGCAGCCAGTTTATCTGCTGGAGAATCCCTGCCTAAGAGGGCTACCTTCTTTTGGCTGGAGACATAACTTCCATGGATAGGTGACTGGGATTCTGTTATCTTCACTAACAGGATTACAGTTGGATCTTGAAGAGAAATCTGGTGCTTTTTAAAGAATCAAGGTTAATCTATAGTTTGTCTATGGCTGTATCTCCCAGAGGCTTTCTATCACTTAACGAAAAAATTGTTCTGCTTATGTCACCTTGGAAGTAACAAATCAAAAATGCCTCATGTGAAAACTTTCCACTGTGATAAGCATGATGAAGTCATACAAATCTTTAAAGTCCCTAAGCTAAATTCTAAAGTCTTTATGCTGGTTTTATGCAAACAACTGATTTTGTGATTCTTCTTTTCAAAAGTGAAGTTTTGTTTTGAAAATAGACTTAGTACTTCAGGTTTCCACATATTTGCAGAAGACTTCTACAGTAGCACAATTAATCTAAACTCTTAGCTGAATTTTAGCTACCCTCTACCAACACTACAGCAAAGCTTTCAACCTGACTCAAGTGCATTCAGCGCCTATAGGCTTGGACCATAGGTGGAAACCCACTAGTATCTCAAATTGTCCCAGCATATCCACTGTATAGGTAGGACGCAAAAAAATCAGCTGGGTAGTCTTGCTCCTCCAGTTGCCTGCCAGCAATTCACCCTCAAGGAGTGACCAATTATTGTAAAATAGATGCAACTGACTGCAGGTAGGTCCTAGAGCTTCTCAGCATGAAGAATCCTGTTAGATTATCCCAGGTAAGTGCAGAAACAGCAAAAATACTGTAGGATGGGAATAATTTGCATTGAGGACTTCAACAAGAGTGTAAAACTAGGTTCTAAGGCAAGAAATAGTTGTCTCCACATGGCAGACCAAAAATGCCCTCAGGCTCTCAGAGTCAAGTTATGCATTCTACACCACTTAATGACCTTAATGAACTACTCACTGTCCAGAATCCACCCTCCTCACAGCACATCACTGAGAAAGCAGTTCATGGGTGCAGAGTGAAAACCAATATGGTTCCCTTATCATAGGGTGGGATGAGGGGAATTGGACCTGGTTCGTCACTGTCACCACTAACAGGACATAGCTTTGAATATACACAGAGCTCAATAAGACCAGGACGGCACTTTAAACAAAAAACCTGTGTTGAGAATCAACCAGTTCCAGAGGAACAGTTGCTTAGAACTGACGAGGATCTGGGGCCATATATGCAGCCTGGATCTCCTGTGCTTTTAAAGGAACAAATGCGGTCTAACATGGCTAGATGGCCTTTCAGAGCACAAAACAAAACAAACAAACAAATAAAATAAACAAACAAACAAAAAAACCAAAACAAACAAACAAACAAAAAACAGGAAGAATTGGCTTCTGCACTCTGAGGTGGTCCAGAAAGCTGCAGGCATTTCTGATGTTATAAAGAAAGCTAGTCCTCCAGGGTTACTGGCACAGCATGAGCTAATGCTCATAGGGGTCTAATGTTTTCCTCTTCCACATGTTTATCCCTGCAACAGCAGAGCATCTGACATCAGATTCCAGCAGTGAAGAATCTTCTTCTTCTATGATTGAGATAGTAGCCTACATCCTTCTGGCTCATGTCTCCAACCCAGACTTGGCAGTCAATGAAAACACAGTGAGCAAGCTTGTGCACTGGTTCAGTGAACAAAGAAATCCCATGGGGGATTTGCTTCCACACAGGTAACAAGCTGGGGAAAGTTACAGGGGAAGGAGAGGTACTGTACCTGGACTGATGTGCATGTGTCTTGCATGTGCATGTGTCTCGCATGTGTATGTCATTCCAGATCCATCCTTTACAGAGAGGCATACATGAGCCCTATTTGGGAATGGGAATTCTGGGGGGAAAACCTTCTTTTCTGTGGTATAATTGGGCTTACCCAAGTCTGTGACTGCCATTCCTAGGGCTCTGAAGCCACCCTTGCCAACTAAAAGAAGTCATCCTGCTACCTGTGCACTTAGTGGCACATACCCCAGTCACATCACAGTGTGATACAGGGCCATGAGGTGTGTGGTTCTCCATGTAGTGCCTGGATTAGTATGATGGATCTTGTACTGCTTCATACCAAAGTGACTTTCTTTTTATCTTCAGGACACAGTTGTTAGCCTGCAGGCACTGGCTCAGTATGCAGCCCTGTTTCCTCATGAAATGAGAAATGTAAATGTGACAGTGAAAGGAAAGGAGGCTTCGCCATTAGAGTTCCACGTGCACAGGAACAACAAGTTGGTCCTGCATCAGGCATCTCTTCTTGCAGTCCCAGGGACGTACACAGTACAGGCGACCGGCAGTGGCTGTGTGTATGTCCAGGTGAGCATACAGAATGAACAGAGCTGTTAAGTTTTTCCACTGACTCTCTGAGGTTTGGTTCTAAGTAGGTACTATTGCCTCAGGTTCTGAGAACTTGAAGAAGCTTGGCTTCTCTCTCTTTATGGGCAGGATTTTAGCTAATGTGCTTTCTCACAACTTAATTTTTTTTCAGTAAAAATGAGACAGCATTGTACTGAATGGGGCCTTGGGTTACAGATTGCTGAGCCTCCAAGCTGGGGGTTATATTTGGCGGATATATCAGATCCTATGTGCTGAACACAGCTTATCTGAACAGAAAGCACAGCTGTAGCCAGCTGTGTTAGTTACTGGTTATTGATGTGTTAAAAGCTGGAAGCACAGATAGGCCTTTGTCCCCTACAGGGAAGCTTTGGGGCTCTTCACAGACATGTTTTCTCCTCCACCAGAGTACTCTCTACTATAACACCCCACCACCAGAAACAGGAGAGGCCTTTGTCCTGGATGTGCAAACAGTACCAAGAGAGTGTGATGGTGTCAGGAAACAGCTTGACATCCACATATCTGTCAGGTATGTGATTCCTTAAAGCTCTTCCTTCAGTAGGCAGAAGTGGAAGCCGCAGCAATATGACCAGAACCACCTAAATACCTCCTGTCTGTGGCAACAAACACCAGGGCAGACTTTTCTTCTGTATAGATTCCAAGTGTTGTCTGATAAAAAGTTTGTATTCATTACCCAGTGTGCAATGAGCCAATCCACACCCTATGTCAAGATATTATTTCAGAATTACACAAGACTGGGTACCAGGTGGTTTCCCACAAAGCTGGCATCCCTAAGGATTTTTCAAGCCACTCTTTATACAATCTCTTATCAATACATTTACATGTTTGTATAATCCCCTAGCCTCTGATTGGTTACATAATTAGCAAACTGCTGATATGACAGAATCATTCTACATACCCTCAGAGAGGAAGGGTCCCTTGTTGAGGTGGGGTCTCCCAGACTAGGGGCATGATTTTTACTATTAAAATGAGGATAGTTCATGGATAGTTCACATTAGAATACTCCCAATCTTTGTTTTTCAGCCAACTATTCACATTACAATGATTGGTGACATATTCAAGGGAATACATCAGGATGCTTCCCTCAAGAATGTCATCATAATGGTCTTGCTGATTTACATTTCCTCAGTTAATCATCCCTTAGACATCTTCAAGGCCTGTGTAATCTTGCTCTTTCCTCAAATTACATATTTTATCTCTTCCACGCAAAACGAAATTAACTATACACTGATATCACGAGGAGATCATGAAGAGAGAGCTAAGGCCTGGGGAAGCAAGGGAAACACATTGGCAGTGGCTTACATAGTCACAGCAACCATCTGAGTCAGCTCAACATCTCCCAGAGCACTGGGAGAGCAAGAAAATTAGACCAGTCCACTCCCAATCTGTAATATTACAGATAACTTCAATTTTTTTAGAGGGCAGTGTGAATATTAAGCATCATATATTTGCTACACAATCTCCCTCCATATTGAGCAGGTAGGTGGGGCATAGGACTTTTTCATTTCTCCTATTAGCTAGGCAAGCTGCTGTGTTTTCATATCACTGTAGAGCATACCAGAATTTGGACCCCTGTCCATCACTGGAAATGCTGTGATGCCTTCCGCATCTAATATGCTTCTCTCCTGCCTTTCTTCAGTTACATCGGGGATCGTGGGACCAGTAACATGGCCCTGGTGGAGGTGGAGATGCTGTCAGGTTTCATTGCTATGAAGAGGTCTGTGAAAGCGGTAAGGCTTTTTCCTCTGTCCTCCTCTGAAGATAAGAAGATCTACTTTCCAGATGTAGCTCAGCCACAAATATCCAAACCTCTAAGAACTGCTGGAATATGGTAGCTACTATGAGGTTATATTAAGATAACTTAACTGGATGAACCAAATGCAGATATAGTGTGCTATTTCACAAGGTAACTTTCTACTTACCATAGAATGGTGCAGTTTGTCATGTCCAGGAGTGAAGGTCACGTATGAGGGAAGAAATTAGAATGGAGCTGAAAAACCTAGTTAGAACCGTTTGGGATGCACTGAAACTCCTCTCGGTTGCCAGTGCTATTTTATTTGGAGAGATATTCCATAAATAATTGTTAAATCCCATTGAGTTGTTTAATGACATGCTTCAGTGTTCCAGGAAATAGCTAAAAGATCCATCATATTTTCCTATTAAATGGCTTTACCTTTTCTACAAGTGCTGAAAGCAGGATCTGAGCTCAAGGATATTTGTTCCAGATCTGAGAAAGTCTTTTCTAAGGCTCTGTCTGCTCTCAGCAAATATAAATGCCCTTATAGTTAGGGAATGCAGGCCTTCCCTTATCTAGGCTAAGTGCCATAATTAGCAGTGGTACACTGACAAATACCAAAGTATGTGTGAAATAATAGGCAAGTACAATGAGCTGATGCTAACCAAGCCCATCTCTTGTCTTTCAACACAGCTGGAGAAGGTACTCTTTGTGAAAAAGACAGAGATAAAAACAGACAGAGTCACAATCTACTTGGAAGAGGTAAGAGGAAGACCACAGCGATCTGCTCATTCAAGT
Source organism: Oxyura jamaicensis (assembly GCF_011077185.1). Lineage (NCBI taxonomy): Eukaryota > Metazoa > Chordata > Aves > Anseriformes > Anatidae > Oxyura > Oxyura jamaicensis. The sequence continues at coordinate 78,821,984 of NC_048893.1, read as the reverse complement.
AGTATTCAAGTAGTGCTACTGCAACAGCAGAACTTTGTGTTGGGTCTCTCATAGTAGCAACAGCAGTGTTTTGCGTTGGGACTTTTAGAGATCAGAAATACAAATACCTAGGCTGGTCAAGCAAGTCAACATTTTGGCAAAAGAGGAATTGGGAGGGGGGGGGGACAGGGGAAGAAAGAAATCTCTGATGCAGAGGGAATAAAGTTGGGATGCAGATGACTTTGAGACAGACAGAGCATTTATGCTCCTTTCTGTTCTTCCCTCTAGCTGGATAAGATTTCTCTGAAGCTTAACATCTCAGTGGACCAAGATATTGAAGTACAGAACCTGAAACCAGCAACAGTACATGTCTATGACTACTATAAGCCAGGTGAGATTTCAGTTGCATAGGCAAAGAGTCACTATTCTTACCCTCCACTCATATCCTTTATAACCCTTACTCGGTGCACTTCTTCCTGCAACTCCAAGCTTGGGTTTCCTCTGTACAGAACTTCTACATTCAAGTTGCAGAATCATTCACTTTTCTGTCCCTGTATGTTTCTTGGGATGAGACTGCTGGACACTGTCATTATATTTTGGTGTACATGTATTCAAAATTACTGTGTTCTTTGACTTGCTTTAACTTCATGCTAGGCCTCTGCAGAAAAAAAAGTTTCTTTGTCAATTTATCAGGTCTTCTCCTGCTTCTTAGCTCTCTTGAAAATATTTATAAAAATATTTATAAAATATATTTAAATAAAAAATATTTATAAAAATGTTTAAAATCCGTATTACATACTGCCACCCTGATCCATCATAAGGCAGAATTTAGTTCTTTTAGTTGCTTTTCAAATACAGTGTAATAATCCTACTGCCCACTGGGTGCTGTCATGTCTGAGAAGATATTAGGAAAATAATTTCTTATCCTTTAAAGCTCTAAATGAACTATTAGCACACAAAAATCTTGGAGTTATTGTGAGCCTCTCTCTGATTATTCCATGACCAGCATGAGGCAAAACAGCAGACAGAACAATAAGAATTATTAAAAAAGAATTTGAGAGCAAAATGCAAAAGGTACCACTGGAGATTTAGAAAGCTACACTGTAGGTCTACATGTTGTACACTGAATTCCATTTTTACTCTCCCTTCCATACTATGTCAAGAGGAGGAGAATTCTTAATCCAGCATTTACAGAGCTAAATACTGTCACCTAATATGCCCTCTCTTTGCTATCCCATCCTCTACCAGAACTTTTGTGCTTAATATCTACACTTTAAAAATTGTTAAATGAAAATAAGATACTAATTATCAGGAAAAAAAAGTGAGGCTTCCAGGAAAACCTACTGAAAGGTTCTCTATTTAAAAAAACATCCTTCTATTAGAAGGCATCACACTGTGTAATAGTACCTTTCATAGCTGGAGTGGACACATGTCAAGGAAAATTCTAGACATTTTTCTGTTCCTGTATTCACAGCCAGAAAAATGAAGGTAGTGGGATGGCTGTGTTAAAGAAAAAGAAGCTTGGCATTATCTTACCACGTAGTTCTGCAGCTCACCATCCATTCTTTTTTTTTCTACAGATGACCACACAGCAAGAGAATACAATTCCCCTTGCAGTTCAGGTTGGTGTTAATAGGCTTTCAAGATGGGAAAAGCTGAAATAGTTGGAACAGAAAACTGGCTGTAAGCAAGCAAAGCAGCCCACCTCTGTTCTGTATTTAATTCCATCAAGCGCTAGATGGGCTGCAGGTTAAATTGAAATCTACTGTATTAGCTGTAGGCACTGTTTCTAGTCCAGGTATGATCTCAGTGTAGACCAGGGTTTGAACGTACCATGGAGAGTTTAAAGGATCCATTTTTGTTCGACTTCCATATATCCCTCGTGTGCAGTCCTCACAGTATCCCAAATCTGAATGCAACTGGAAATGCCTATGTCAATGACAAAAAGATGTTGCAATTCATTCCCTATGACCTCTTGGCCCTTTTACTTGTTACTAAAAATTCATTATGCACTGTGCCTTTTCTTGTTCTTTCTTTCTGCAGATGTCTAGATGGATTCCTACAAGAACCCCATGGCTCTGGAACCAGCAATGTGAGTTTCCCACTTCCATAAGGGAAACTTCATTGCTCTGGCTCTACTCTGTGTACTGTGCTGTACCCACTTCTGTTCTGTTGGATGCACCCTATTTCTTTTGATGCCCGTAGTTTCTATGTGAAACATGACTTGACATGCAGTAGATTGGGTTTGAGTGAAATAAAGTATATGGAACTTGAAAAGAATGCAGTGACGTGATAGTTGATGAAATCTGCACAGAGTTCAATGTCTGAAAAAAAGAGAGAGAAACATTTCTTAGGTCATGATTACATATTTTTCTTTTGGTTGTCATATTAGCTAAAGCATTTCTCTCCTCCCTGAGTCACATCTCTGAGATACCTTCTCAAGTGAGTTAACACAACAGTGTGTTTGAAATCAAACTCCAAGCAAAAAAAAATATTTTTTAACCATGATCTGGGGTTGCTACATGGCCCTCTGAACCATCTTTCTGTCACAGGTGAAGAGTAAGAACAGGCAAGGGGGAGCCAAAGGAGAACTACTTTACCAGTTTTCCAGAGAGTGTCCTATGAAGGGAGGCCATTAGGCCAAAATTATCTGCTCCAAATTCTCTGTGTTGTGTAGACACCTGATTGTCTCTAGTTCTTATGTCAAGCTGGAGTATTTTAGAAATTCCATAAGGGCATGATCCTGCAGATCTCACTTTCAGATCTGAATTCCATTCCAAGGGCTTCAGGATTTTCTTTCAATGCCAACTGCTTTAAAAACTAGTCTACTATGCCATACAAAAGAAGAGCTAAATATGGATGTGTTTGTGGAGCTCTTTTTATGGCCTGTGCTTCCTTTTTTTTTTTGGAAGCAAACATTACTAATGTCCTTTTTGAGATTCAGTTACCTGCCATAAAAAGATACAGCAATATGGGGCAGTGATGGACTCTGCTTGCATGCAGGACTTGTAAAGCTAAAGCTGTTGTAGAAGTTCCATGCAAACAGAAGACATTAATAGACATTACCATGCAGTGAACTGCCCATGATCATTCATAGAATATGTCTGTTTCACCTTCTAGTACATGGAAATGCAGTACTGATGTCCTTACAGCTTCCCCTACACACCCGTGTTGCAAAATGGGAATCAAGCAGCTAAAACAAGCTCAGAAAGCTAGCAGATTAAGACTATATGCATATACTATGAATATAGGGTAGACTAATACTTGTGTAAAAAAGACTGTTGCATGTCACCAGCTTGTAGTACCAGGACAACAGCAGTACTGCAGGATGGGATCAAGATCCCAATTAAGACCCCGTGGCAAATACTGGTAAATTAGCAGAACTGTATCTGTCCCCAGACTCCTGAATAGGTCCTGAATAAGGAAGGTGAAGAGGGATGAGCACAGAACAATTCCATGCATAGTGTACACTTTTGCAGTTGGTGTCCTTTTCATTGCCATATCTCCTCTGAATTGCAGTGGTTCCTTTTTTTCTTGCCTTTTTGTGTACCCATGCATTGAACTATATATTCAGTGTTAACTACACCTTCTTTACTATCATCTCTTGTATTGTGCACCACTACTCAATGTTGATCTTTTTCTGTAAACAATCTGAAATGACTGTGTCTCTAGGAGTGGAACTGTTTTCCTTTTCCCTCTTTCTCTTTCTCTCTTTTTTTTTTTTTTATTTTTTTTTAAATACAGGGAGGGCCAGTCACATAAAAGTGTATGGCCCTTCCTGTTTTCTTTGAAGATTGTCATGTCCCCATGTTGGAACTCTAATTTATATGATTATGCCTCCCACTTCCCGTAGAATTGGTTTCAGTTTTCACATTTCAGGGAAATATAAAGTGAAGCAAGTCATGTGACCAGGGTTGTTTGGGGATCCCTCTTTCGCTGAACAACTGTGCTGGGTCTGGCTGGGTCTGTCTTCTTTCCATAATATTTTCTTCTCCCCCTCTTATTCTGAGGAAGGGGAGTGAGGGAGCAGTTATGGTGGAGTTTAGCTGCCCTGAGAGGTAAAATCACCACAACATCACTGCTTGGACAGTAAATCTATTTTTTCTCCAACCATTCAGAGTATCTGCCCATAAAGCAGGCAGAGCCAGTCCTTCCTCCCTTACGTGCTATTGTTCTGACTTTTATTGTCCAGTAGGGACAAGAAAAAAAAAAATGCAAATATAAATTCCACAAACATTTGGTGTGAGGCAGAAAACTTGAGAAAGTAATTTTGTTGGCAACTGATGCAAAAAGAAGACAGGGTTGAGCTCAAAGGATCAAAAAAAATGAACAAACTGGATGGGGCCTCCAAGCAGCACTCCTCTAACATTGACCCTTCCCAAGACATCCCGGGAGTCAATAGGTACTGCCTGATGGTGCTCCTTTGCCACTGGATGGGAAGGGACATGGGAGCAAAGTGGGCACCACAGATTCCCAGTTACCCTCCTGGCAGGTTTCCTACTTCGGATATTTGGGGTGGACAGAAGAAGATGTAGGAAGGTGCTTTTACCTGGTTGAACTTCAGATAGGAAGTCTGTAAATAAAAATAGAAGATCGTAACACAATGCACTTGGTGTTCACACGTGCCAGGATCTCCTGCCTCTGAATAGACACGTCAAGGGTCTATTTTTCAGCTCCTGTCAAGTAACAGCCATGAAGTTAGATCTGAGTAGAAACAAGTCTACCAAGATTCCTCTCCTCATAAAAAGTCTTGCCACAGTGCGTTTGGGTGGGGTAGGTAAGTAAGGAAATGAAGTGCATGAAACGTGAGCACAAAAAGATGTTTCTGGGCTGCGGTTTCATATCAGATTGGTGTTGTTCAGCTGCACATGAGGGGCTGAGGAAGTTGGCAAAACAGAGGGTTTGAAAAGAGCTGCTGTGCAGCAAGCTTCCTTAAGATAGGAGTGTATGGTAGATGTCAGTGAAGTCTTTGCCTCTCAGAGCCAACACTGGGGTCTGTGGTAAGTGGCTAGTCTGTGTGGTAGTTGGGTGACCTGAAGCTTGCTCAGTTCTGCTGAGTGTAGAATAGGTGGTCCCTATTCTAGGTGACATCCATTAGAAACACCTTCCAGTGCCAGAATGGAACTTTCAGTATGTGTAAATGAAGGTGGGGTATGAATAACTGGCAGATGGCCAGGAGACTTCCTCCCATCACTTCACCACAACATCACAGTTTGGTTGCCCAGATGGCCTGGAGGCAGTTGAGAAACTTCCTATGCTTCCTATAAAGTTTTGCAGATTCAGACTGAAGAAAAAAAAAAAAAGGCCTGAAGAACACAATACAGCTAGCAGGAAATCTGGTAAGTAACATCTTGGCTACCAAGGGATTTTTCTGAAAAAAAAAAAAAAGCTCTTAAAAGGAGTGAGAAGTAGGCCCCTTAAAAATGAGGACTGTAAGCTCGTGAGATGTCCCTGAATGGATTCTGACCTTCTTAGGAAGCTTTTATCAAAAATAAATAGCATACTTAAAATCTATACATGAAGAAGATAGTTGGCATGCTGAAGAGATGGGGATCTGTTGAAGTGTTCATAAAGGTTTGATGAGTATGGCTTACTTGGACCTTTGTGGTTATCTCCCAGTATTGTGCAAATAGGGTTGAAAGACTGTACTGCTTCTAGTGGGTCAGAATAAATCACTAAGCTTTCACAGAATGTTTTCATAGGGTTTATTTTCTCTGAAATATGCCCTAATAAAGAGGAGTTGGGACACAGGACAGGTGAGTTTTATGGTTTTCTGTATCCTGATACTTTAAACACCTACTTATGCTCAGAAAACACGTTGTCTCTAATCTTGATAGAATACTCAGTAGGTATCTGGATACCTACTAGAAGTTGGGCTTCTTGTACTGCTGTAAAACCGAAAACACTGAGCTGTGTCAGAAAACAACCCTCCACTCTCCATAAAGGAAAATATTCAATGTCTCTAGCATTTGGGACTTCTTGGTCACTACATTTCCCTCTTGCTCACTCACTTGGCAAACTCTTCTTGGAAGCTTGGACACATGCCTTTTTCCCTGGATACATGCATGTTAGTATATACTCAACTAACATGTGCCAGTTTGGAGACAGAGCAATGTGCTTTGAATCTGCCTTTCTTATTTTTCTGATTTTAGCCCCTAAAGCAGCAAAGAAATACAAAACTGCAGAGCTGTAGTTTGAAGTGGTAAGGCTTGTTATTAGGAAACATTGTACAATTTACAGATTCTAAAGTTTATTCCAAGATTTTCTCCTTCCTTTTGAGGTGAACAATGGCCTAGATTTTTCTCTTGTAACTGCAGGGCAATTACAAGGTTTTTAAATAGCTACCACTGAGAGCTGGGTGAGACTACATGGATCCATCTCATGATTTGTACTGTCTCTGTGCAAGGTAAGCATGCTTATAGACTCACATGCAATGACTTAGTATTTTTTAAATCTTATTCCATTAGTTATTTTTCTACTAAACTCAAATAATGGCATCAAGGTGTATCAACCCCCAGGTAAGGCCAAAACACCATGAAGATATCAACCCACAGGTAAAACCAAGATATCCAATAGATTAATATTTTTTAAGCTTTCATCAATAGGTATTTTTTTTAAGTATGCCTGGATTTCCTTTGTTAACCAGGTTTGATTTACTTTAAGGGTAAAGGCCCTGGAATGTGGCTTACTTTTGACATTCAGAGGCTCCTTGTCTGAGAAAAGTCACAACTTGTGACTTAATGTGTTGTACAGTTTCACAGATGATGTTTCATAGTGGGCCTATTCCCACTCTAACTAGAGGGTCATCCAATTTAACTGGGATGATATGTTGATAAACAATTATATTCATACAGTCTTGATGGCCAGTAACATCTGGAAGTATATTGGTATGTATCAGCTTTTGCTTGTTGATCTGCTTTTCCTTTCACACGTAGTTCACCATTTAAAGGCAGAGGAGAGGTGAATCTTACCTTCAGGGTACGGCAGGTAACTGCCCCTTGGTGTTGGCTCCTTAGACATAGACAAAGCATTCTGATCTTCCCTTTATGTTTTCCAACATCCCAATCACTGCAGGGAGCAGAAAGGTGATTTGGCATGCATTGGTCTGTTTTGTTGTTGCTGTTGTTTTTGTCTTGAGGGATGGGAAACAAAGATGAGTGGATCTGTGGTTGTGGCCTCTGTACTATCTCAGCTCACAATCATGGAGAAACCCTTGTTGTGGTAGGAAGTGCAGATTCACACTAGGATCAGTTACACAGGAAATAAAATATCGGGTATATAGGGAAGGGAGAGATGATACTACATAAAAACTTATAAGAAATGCAAGGCTGGAGAGGTAAGAGGACAGAAGCTAGAACAGTCAACACAGTCTGCTCAGAGAGAGGACTAAATGGCAGTTACACACTGACATGGGTAGGATCATCTGACCACCTTCTTTGTTCTGGAGACGGTGTTGGGCTAGCCTTGCCAGAACTAGCAGGAAGTTGATGCAGAGTTCCAGTGACATTATGAGGGTGTGGATGGGCTGGTCTATGTAAGGGAAGGCATGGATACCCATGGGGATCTGGGTGGCTTTCTAGAGGTACAAGGCGGGAATATATTTGTCTTTGAGTTTTATCAGACAAGACTGCCAGCTGGAAGAAATAGGGATGAAAGGGTTGTGAGTTTGGCTAAGTGAAGAAAAGAAGCAGTGCTATCTCACCTAGTTGGGCCTCTAATACAAGCTGCAGGAATCCTGTTTGTAATGAGTAGACAAAACAACTACCTCTTCCTTCTCAGAAATCTACTTGCATTTTTCCAAAAGTGAGTGTTGTGGAAACTGACACCCAAGCCACATCTTGCGGGAAGGAAGCTTTATCTGGAGCTCTCAAACTCTCTTCTTGACTCACACCAACAGCCCTATATAGGAGGATGGATCAACAAGTCCTTTATCATCTTAGAAACTCATCCTAAAAGAGTTGAGGTAGGTGAAAAGTGCTTGCAGCAAACTGACTGTCCAGACACTCTGTGACTCCCACATGTAAGCCATGTTTTATAAGAAGCCATTATTAGGTACAGTTGTGGACACTTTGATTCTCATATCCAGTAATGATGGTCAGCAAGTTTTCATAATAGTTACAGAACTGGAATGCCTATTAAACCTAGCTTTCCTCTCATTTCCTGTATGACATGGAAGTACTGCCTTCTGGCTAGAGGACTCACCAATCTACTCACATATCCTCTTAAGAGTAGTCTTGGAGACACTGCAAGCTCCCACAACCTGGAACCAGAGCCAAACTCAGTAGGTGGAATAATGCTGTTGTTTTTGCCACTACAGCAGAGTGTGGAGTACAACAGTTCTTTGAGGAGGTGGAAAAATCACAGATACTTAGTCTGCATCAAGCTCCATGCCATTACTGTAGTATGTAACAGGATCTAGCTATTACCGGACTAGCTTTGGTGCATGTGAGCTACAATCATAGCAGTGAACACAGCATAGGCCTAGCCCTCTTATTCCAGGTTTACTGGGACATGTCACGTCAACCTGTTTTCAGAGCAGGAAGACAGCCTTGGAGGTCAGTCTGAATTAGATTTCTGTCACCCCTTGCATTCTCCATGGATTAACTCTTGGTAAATGAGGCTGAACACCATTACAAACTGCCACATTCCCTAAAAGTGTATATGAAAACTCCGGACTTCCCCATCACAAGAGAAAGGGTTTTCCATTTGAGGTATCTTAAGTTGATTGCAGACTGCAGTGAATACTTGCAGACTGAAGTGATTAAATGAGTATGGGTAAGGGAAAGAAGGCAAATACCGATACATAGGTTAGATGCCCATTTGCATGTTTGTACTGTATGATTCTGTACAGTACAGTATGCAGGCTCATCCTTATGCAAAGCATAAGTACTGTTTACTTGCCTTTATATAACGTTCCTTTGCGACCACTGTCTCTCTAGTAGATTTAAAATCCGTGAACCAGGAGGTGCACTTCTCCTCTAGGGCCACTAAGTGTCACCATCACTCCATAGTTTGCTCTGCAAGATGACGTTGCTTCAGCAAAATTCCTGTGCTGAAATAGGTTGGGATGTTGTAGCTTGCTGAGAAGCTCGGGGTGGGGAAGGTCGGCACCTAAAATGTGAGAAAGCGATGCTACCGATGGAATGAATCCTAGATTATATTTAGGCCTAGTGCTAGACACGTTTCCAGCCAGTTCTTACCAGCCAGTTTCATGAAGTGTAGCGCGAGCCTCAATGAGAATAATTTAAAGATGGAACAAATGCTTTATGAAGAAAGGTTAAGATTCTATCATGTGATGAGCAGAATTTGATGAGCAGGTGGGGGATCGAGATTTACAAAAATAATGAAGGCAGTGGATAAAATTAATAGAAAGCTGTTCTTCAGAAAATAATAATAATAACAATAATAATAATAAACTTCTTTCTTCAGTTCTATCAATGATAGAACTGGGGGCATATGCTAAAACTGGTAGGTGCTCAGTTTAAAACAAATTACTTTACACTATAAGAACATGCAGCCATGGGAGTTGTAGGAGCAGACAATATTGGCAGGTTCACAAAGCATGTAGACAAACTAATGGAAAACCAAACTATAAAGACACCAAAGGGAACAGGTAGTGATGTATTCTCTAAGATCCCTACTATCATGCTTAGTTGTAGGAATAGAACAAAGAGAATGGACTGTAGATATTGGCCAGGTGCACTTGCCATCCCTAAAAAGTATTAAGTGTAGCTGAATCTGGTGGATTGGAAGATCCAGAGACTTCCTTCCTTCCTTGGCCAATAAATGGGAGCATCATTTGAATTCCCACCAGTAGCAGAGTGGTGTGCAAATTCACAACAGGCACACACACACGAAGTTTAATACAAACAGGAGACAGTACTTTAAAGACACTCATATAAACAGAGCATGAATATAGCCTGATCTTGTTTCTAAGGATCAGTGGTCAGAGAAGCTTTCCTTCATAGACCTCTCTTGGGCTTTTGGCTCTCAAACAATTCACCCTACTTGTGGGCTTAAAGACTTGTAAGTTTATTAGTGTGTCACACACATGCACACAACAGAGCAGAATCACACAGGCAATAACTGAAATAGTTTATTAAGACTATAGTACAGGCTGGTGATCAGGTGCAAAACCTGTTCAGACCAGTGCACTGACCAGAAGATTCTTACATAATTAGCAGCTTAGTTTACACCTCTCTTCATTTTGTCATGTCTGTTCATCTCTGAAACATCTTGTTCCCCCCATTTCCCTGCCTGTGATTATTACCCCAAACATACCAGTGCTATAGTCCTGCAAATCATCAAATTATCTTGTTCAGTTGCAAAACCCCTCTCCCCAAAGCATCCCATGGTATGTCCTAATGCCTCTTTATTGCAGGAGTTACCCTTTGTTTGCACAGATTCCAGAAAGAGTTTCTTCCCTTGAATCACCACCTTTAATGGGTTTTGCAACAGGGACAAATGGCTTAGCCCTTGAGGCTTTTAGGAGTGGTTGATTCACACGGATTAAGTTGGCTGAGTTCCCCGCCTTGTCATTCATTGTTCCTTTGATCACTATCTGACCTTTATTTAAAAAAATAAAATAAATCAGTCAGATACTTTTCGATCTGAATGAAAAAAGAACCCCAAGCATTTGGAGGAAGAAGCCTAAGCACCTTCCTGTATGCTGTGTTTTTCAGTTTTTCAGGCAGCAGCAAATGTCATTTTGTTTTGGATTGACTTTTATCCTAAATCACTGGATCTCCTGTGAAATGATAGTCCAGCACTTGGACTACTGAATCAGATGCAGTGTTCTTGCAACACGAGGCTCAAACTCGTCATTTATGGGATTTATTATGCTCCTTGTACATGCAGGTGAAGTATGGCTCCTTTCTGCTTTTATTTCGTTTCTTCCCCCTCTACCTGGGTGCACGGCCAGTCATCCTTAGAGGAGACTCAGCAGCTCCGGTCAAGATGAGCCACTAGCCTGAAACAATAGGGGATTTCTCATGATGTTAGAAACAACCACTCGTACAACGCTGCTGTTACAAATGAGTAACAGCTTACCCTAGCCGACCACCTCCCTAGGACAGGTAATGGACAGGACCGATGTTCCTCGTCAGTAATGAAGAGAAGCAAGGCTATAAAGTGCAGCGCAGCTTCTCTCTTCATGACTGAGTGTGGTCGTTGAACTCTGGCACTTGTTTTCTTTACACTCCCTTCACGTGGGTTTCCACCGTGGACATGTTATCCGGGCAGCAGAGGGGTGGCATGGCCGTCCCTGAGGGTGTTCAAGGAGAGGCTGGACGTGGTGCTCAGGGACATGGCACTTAGGGACATGGGTTAGTGGGTGACGTTGGTGGCAGGGGGATGGTTGGAGCAGATGATCTTGGAGGGCTTTTCCAGCTTTAATGATAGTGTGATTCTAACCATGCCAGGCACAGGTATTGCTGCTGTGCCGTTTGCCCATCAGCACTTCCCAGGCGGTAACACCAACGTTCCTCCGCCGACACAGCACCACCAGCCCCCAGCACGGCCGAGCCTGCGCAGCCCCGAGCCGCGCCGAGGCCTCAGGCCTCGAGCCCCCGGCCCCGCCAGGCCGCGGCCGCCGTCACCATGGCAACCGCAAGCGGCGCCGGGGGCAGGCATCACGTGCCCGGAAGCGCCCCGAAGGGCGGAAGTGACGGAGCGGGGGGGAACCCCCAAAGACCAAAATCTAAAAAAAAAAAAAAA
>NC_048893.1:78741929-78809890 GCF_011077185.1 Oxyura jamaicensis | reverse complement strand
CCCCCCGCCGCTTTGTGCGGGCGGCCGCGGCGGGGCCGGGCCGTGCCGTGCCGGGCCGTGCAGCAGGTGGCCGTGCCCCCGCCGTGCCGCAGCGTCGCGGGGCCGGGCGCCGTGGCCCCGCCGTGCGGTTCGCGTGTGGCTGTGGGGGGCTGTGGAGGGGGGGGTGGGCGTGCGGAGGTCCCGGTGGGTGGGTTTTTAACGCGGGTCTTGCGGGCAAATCGTACTCGTTTGCGAACTTGGCTTCCCGGGGTGAAGCTGCAAAGCCAGGTGTGAGGTTAGAAGATACTCCGCAGGCGGCAGCCATGGACGCGTGGGGTAAGCGAGTAAAACTTTGGTGCCTCCTCTCCGCTCGGGCGTTTGGTCTGAGGCTGCCGCTGTTGCGCCTGGGCAGGGTCAGGGGCTGAAGGCACGCTGCCCGAGTCGGCCCCGTGCCGCGCCGAAAGCAGCCGCGCAGGCTGGGCACCGGGCTGCCCCACGCGCTCACACTAGGACAGCTCCGTGAACTGGTTCTCTCCTTCCCCATCCTCCCTGCTGTGCTTCCATCCCCGTCGTCGTGTTAGGAGGTCTTTGTATTCCCCCATGTCTGTCTTTTAGGGTGCAGCTTTCTGCTAGGCACGATCCGTTTTAGCTGTTGTTTGACAGTTTTTGGTACGGACCGTATTTTTACCACCCTCTTTTGCATGGGATCTACCAAGTGTGTTGGCAAGGTGAGTTGGTTAGCTCAGTCTTTTGGAAAATATGTAGTACTTAAACGTTTTTGGTAGATCGTTCGTCTCATGGAGCAGCTAACTGAATCGAGTGATCTGACAGCTCAGTGGTCACCAGGCTGACAGAGGAGAGGGTGCTGAAAGGTGTGCTTGGAGGGGGCAAAGTCTGGGCTACTTCACGTGGAAATAGCCAGAGTCTCGTCTGGATCTCCACTAATGCAGAACTGTATCCTCGGGTATACCTTCCTGGTGGCAGTGGAACTTGGCTCCTCATTTTTGAGTTCAGAAAGTTAGATAATCCTGCTTGCTACAAGTGATGTAAATTGTTACTGGCCTTCTGCAAAGGGAGAGCATGCTTCTCCATCCATGTCCCCAAAAGGCCTTTTGCCTACAGAGACACCTAAACGTTTTTTGATGCCATGCATCCCAGACGCACCGTTGTTTCAGTAGGGTTCTAGGTTTGTGCTAGGAAGCTCTAGATCAACGTGAAACTCAAAAACGTTGGTAACCTAAGAGTTGATGCTGTTGTATATTGAGGAAATGCAGGCTGGTGGAGCAGAGCACCAGCTCCCAAGCCAGGTTTCTCCTAATACCCTGAGAGTAAGGTCATATGCGAAACTGGACAAACAGCTTGCTGAGTTGCCTTCTCTTCCACCTGTCTGACAGTTGAATTAGCTCATCTGTGAGCCCACAACTCATTGATCTGACTGAAAATGATGCTTAGGGTAGTTTTTCTGTAAAATTAACAAGTTAAATCAACCAATGAAAGGGTCTAGTGGGTGTTGGAAATAAGGTAGTTGTCTCCTGCTTGTAGCTGAGCTACTGGATAACTTGGTGTGATGTGTACAGCTTTGCTCTGAGTTGCATTCTGATCCTGTTTGAAGTATTTCATATATTTATACCAGTTCCTTTTGTTGAAAAAGCCTGCATTCTCTCCCTTTCCAGTTGCTTTGGGCTTCATCTACTTTTTTTTGGTGCTGCCCCCTGGGGAGCATCTTGTGTTCTGGGTATAGGTATTGATCAACTGTTTCTAACTGTAGCAGTTGTGGATGAAGACAGTAGCAGCCAGTTGAGAGAGTGTGTTTTAACTGAAGAAAAGGTGACTGGGTGTTACCCATGGTCAGTGCTGGAACAGGTACAGGACCCTAGTGTTGTGTTAGCAGGGAGATGCCTAGACAGGACTCAAAGGCAGAGGTGTAAAGATTCATGGGGAAGCCAGGACTGGAGCAACATCTGCGTGCTGGTCAGTGACGGAATTTTCCAGAGTTCGAGGAGCAGGTTTGGAACAGTGGTTCCCTGATTTAATCAGCCATCCACAGCTGTTAATGTTGATGCTCTTGTCCTACTTCAAAGTTGTCTGCTGTTAGTGCCATTCAGGAATTTAGAAACTTGTCTGGTAGAGAATAGTGTTGCACTTCCTTTTATGCTGTGCTGGTCAGTTTGTTTACTGACCTGGAAGAAGTTGCCTTTGGTGAAGGCTATGAAGCTTGAAAGCTCTGGATTTGAAAAGGTCTAAATACAGTGGCCGTGCTGATGCTACGGGATCTTGGGAGCCTAAAGGTCTCATTTAAAATGAGGTCTCTCAGGTAGGCTTCAGGGGAGCCAGCTGGTGGTTTGGAAACAAAGAGGCCATCAGTGATACAGAGACTATCAGAAGCTTTTTTTAAAAACAAAAACAAAAAACTTATGCAAATTATATCCTTTCGAAAAGTCACTTTTTTCAGTAGAATTCGGTTCACGTCTAACCACTTTTGTACATTTCCTTTTCTCACTCTGTTCCCTCCTACTGTTGCCCCCTGTATAGCCCATGTTTCTTGCTACAAGAAGACTCCCTGATCATCCCAATGCATTACTTTTCTGCTAAGCACTTTTTTCAGTCTTGCTTCTCTTCCTCTTGGCTGTTGGATGCCTTCTCCAGGCCTTTCCTAGTTGTGCAGTTCACCACAACTCATCTTTCTGCCCCTGGAATCTCTCTCTGGCTCTGTATGACCTCTTTAGTGTGTTTCCCCTCATAAGTACTGCTTGCGATCCCTTCATCTCACCTGCTTCCGGCTCCGTTCTTCCTTAAAGCAACTTGCCACCCCAGACACCAGCTTCCAGTCTGACATCTGAGTTACAGTCTGTCAGGAACAAGGAGCAGCTGGAAGTGCATGTGATCAGAGAAAGAAAGAAACAATTAAGGATCGGGGGGCAAACTGAGCTGGGGTACCTGCAGGGCAGCAGAGTTGTAGAATTATACGTCTCGGGAGACTACAGGAAGAAGTGATGAGAAGTTGTGGAAGTACAGTGGGAGACTGGAAATACAGTTAATTCACCTCAGTTCAGTACCGTTGAAGTAGAGGTGATCAGGTCTGTAACCAAATGGTTGTCTGAATGAGCTGCAGCCGCTACGTCACTCTGCTGCCTGTTCAAGAATTCAGGATGTTGTAGCATGGTGATAAAAATACGAGGATGTGTGTATTACATTTCAGACTGTGGTAATAGAAAACAAACTGTGAGTATAATTTCTGGGTTATTTCGGCTCCTAGCATCCCCAGCCTCCTATGTTATAGCAAAGCTGTGGAAGAAGCCTGGTACTGGGATATTCAAGTAAAAAAAAAGCTGTGTAATGCAGTGAAATACAGTTTGGCTCTTTCTCTAGCCTGACTTAGTTTCCAATTCTTTCGATTTAGATCTGGAGTCAATCCCAGCCTGAGCTCCCAGGATCCTGTCACCATGGAGACTGAAAGTGAGCAGAACTCTGGCTCCAGCAGCGGGAGCTCCAGTTCTGGAGGAAGCACCCGTCCTCAGATATCACAGATGTCTCTGTATGAGCGTCAGGCTGTACAGGTAAGATGCTGCTACATTCTGGGATTGAGTGCGCAATAGCGGAAGGGCAGTGAGCCCTCTCATGTTCATCTTGGTTGTAATATGTCAAGGTGGGAGCATGTGGGGAAGAGTACAGGGATGCTATCCAGACTGGTAAGGATGGGAGTAGGAAAGCCAAGGCACAGATGGAACCAAGCTTGGCAACGGATGCAGGGAATAACAGGAAGGGATTCTGTAGGTACATTGCTCAGAAAAGAAAGGCCAAGCAAGGAGAGTGTTCCCCTCTGGCTGAGAAGGGTGAACTGGTAACAACGGACATGGATAAGGCTGAGGTACTCAACTTCTTTGCCTCAGTCTTCACTGTCAGTCAGGCTTCCCAAGTCTTTCATTTCCCTAAACCCATAGATGGAGGCTGGGGGAGCAAAGTCCCTCCCACTGTAAGTGAAGAGCAGGTTCGAGACCGCCTGATGAAACTAAACCAGTACAAGTCTGTGGGGCCTGATGTCATGCATCCCAGGGTCCTGAGGGAATTGGCTGATGGAGTTGCCAAGCCTCTCTCCATCATATTTGAAAAGTCCAGGCAGTCAGGTGAGGTCCCTGGTGACTGGAAAAAGGGAAACATTACTCCTATTTTGAAAAAGGGTAGAAAGAAGGCCTCGGGGATCTACAGACCAGTGAGCCTCTCCTCTGTGCCTGGCAAGATCATGGAAAAGGTCCTCCTGGAAGCAATGTCAATGCAAATGCAAAACGAAGAGGTGATCCAAGACAGCCCACATGGCTTCACCAAGGGTAAATTGTACCTGACCAATCCAGTGGCCTTTTATGATGGAGTGACTGCATCAGTTGACAAAGGAAGACTGACAAATGTCATCTACCTGGATTTCTGCAAGGCCTTTGACATGGTCCCACGTGACATCCTGATTTCCAAATTGGAGAGAGAGAGATTTGATGGGTGGACCATTCAGTGGATAAGGAATTGGCTTGAAGATCACACCCAGAGAGTGGTGGTCAATGGCTCTATGTCCACGTGGAGGCTGGTGACAAGCGGTGTCCCTCAGGGGTCTGTCCTGGGACTGGTGCTTTTCAGTATCTTCATCAGTGACATAGATGATGGGATTAAGTGCACCCTCAGCAAGTTTGCAGATGAGACCAAGCTGAGTGGTGCAGTCAGTACAACAGAAGGAAGGGTTGACATCCAAAGGGACCTGGACAAGCAAGAAAAGTGGGCCCATCTGAACCTAAGCTCAAGGAGCTGCACCTGGGCCGGGGCAATCCTGGACATGAGCACAGACTGGGAGAAAAATACAAGAACAGCCCTTCAGAGAAGGACCCAGGAGTTCTGGTAGATGAAGGACTCAACATAAGCCAGCAGTGTGTGCTTGCATACCAAAAAGCCAACTGCATCCTGGGCTGCATCAACAGAGGAATGACTAGCAGGTTGACGGAGGTGATTGTCCCCCTGTGCTCTGCCCTTTTGAGGCCCTACCTGGAGTGCTGCATCCAGGTGAGGGGCTCCCAGCATAAGAAGGGTGTGGATCTGTTAGAGCAGGTCCAGAGGAGGGCTATGAAGAACAGAGAGCTGGAGCATCTCTCCTATGAAGAAAGGCTGAGAGAGTTGGGGTTGTTCAGCCTGGAGAAGAGAAGGCTCAGGGGTGACCGCATTGCAGCTTTCCAATACTCAAAGGGGGCTTATAAAAAAAGATGTAGAGCAACTTTTTGCTTGGGTAGATAATGACAGGACAAGGGGTTATCTAGTGGATGGCATCCCAGCTTACAGCAGGGCAGTTGGAGTTGGATGATTTTTAAGGTCCCTTCCAACCTGAGCCATTCTATGATTCAGTGATATGCCTGAAGGGCTGTCATGTTTTGGGGTTTAGGAATTCTTGTGTTAGGCCTGGTCTTTACTTCTTGTAGTCTGGTGCTGTGTTTTGTGTTTTCTAAGTTACTTCTTCAGTATCCAGCCTTGTAGATTTAGTCAATACTCAGACTGATTTTTAGCTCTGCTGTTCTAGTGCAAGTCACTCTGTTTATCGTGCCATTTCTTCTATATGGTCTGTGTGGTGTATATACATACTACAAAGTTTTTTAAAGTGTGCTTCTTGCTGTCCTGGAATATGCCTGTGATTCAGTCTGTTACCAAGTTTGTAGCTCCTTTACCTGTTTTATTATACTAATCTGGTGGCTTTTTTTTTCTTTTTGTGGGGATGAGGTATGGTCCCAAGGCCATTATTTATTTCTTCATTTCTATCTGATCACATTTCAAGGACGTACTGTTTTTTAACAATTGGGTTTTTCTATTTCTCTAGGCTCTTCAGGCACTCCAGAGACAGCCCAATGCAGCTCAGTACTTTCATCAGTTTATGCTCCAGCAGCAGCTTAACAGTGCTCAGCTTCACAGCTTGGCTGCTGTCCAGCAGGTGAGTTGCCAAGGGGCAGAAGGTGAGGAACTGGATTGTTCTCTACTCGCACTCTGACTTATACACCGAGGTCCTGATCTGCAATTAGACAACTGGTACCTAATTGCACTACTTGTGATGTGCTAAACATATTGTTTGAATGTAATATAAACAGCTAGTAAACTGGAAGCTTGATGGAAAGATTTGTTTAGTTTTCAGGTACAAAAAAGGGGAAGATAAAATTTAGCATCCCATAAGGGAATTTGCACACTGGAGGCATGTGACTAACTACTGTACCTCCTTTAAACAAAAGATGGGTGTTTAAATCACCAGTGGATGCAGTAGTATTTTAAAACTGTCTTAAAGTGAATGATGGATTGTTATTTCTCTGAGAATAAACGTAGTTTTGTATGTGTGAAATTTCATGTGGTATCCTCTGAATTTTCTCTCTTGAAACTTACTGTCCCATGGTTTCTTTGCCAGTTACTAGCAAGAAGGATCTGGGGTAGATCTTGTCCATGAAGGAGGGTGTTTCTTTAATTGAGTTAAGTTTATTGAGATGATGTATGATGCATAATATTTTTATTTTTTTTTTTAATTTAGCAACTTTGCTCACT
This sequence comes from Oxyura jamaicensis, assembly GCF_011077185.1. Lineage (NCBI taxonomy): Eukaryota > Metazoa > Chordata > Aves > Anseriformes > Anatidae > Oxyura > Oxyura jamaicensis. Next base: position 78,803,362 of record NC_048893.1, on the reverse strand, counting down.
TTAACTGATGATAAATTCTGTCAAGATGAATTATATGTGATGTGACAGTACACTTCTGTCTATGTAAAATCTCCATCAGTAGTTGTGCTTCTTGTCTGTTAATTCAGGTTTTAGTTGTTTTCAAATTCCTACCTGGAATTTTATAGGACAGAGCATATAGAATCCTCTCACCAGTATTATATGAATCTTAGTTTTAAAACCAACTGAACACATGCAGTGTACTTGCCATGAGATCATTATAGGAAAGAAAAAAAAAAAATCTATTTACCCTCCTGTACCAACTGAATGTGCTGTAATCTGAAATTTGTTACTTGCAGTACTATCATTGCATTGTTACTAATCTGCATGACTAGCTCAGCAAATTGGTAATGTTTCAGGGAATGTCTGGATGTTAACAGAGTGGACTGGAGCATCAGGATGAGGGCTTGCAGTGTGTGGCATGACAAACTGGGGCAACGTTCTTGGGAATGGGAGAAGATGTTGATGATGGTATTTAGTGTTCTTAGAAAACCAAATATTAGGGCAGGATAAAAAAAAGTTTTTTTCAGGTACTCATTCCTCTGTTAATCTCTTTTGCAGGCTACAATTGCAGCCAGTAGACAAGCCAGCTCCCCCAACACCAGCACCCCACAACAGACTACCACCACCCAGGCCTCCGTAAGTAATTACACCAATCAAAGCGCTTCCCTGCACCCTGCTCCCCCCTGCCCTTGTTCTTTCTCCTCTTTGTCTTGTAGGAAGGCAGTCAGCCAGGGAAACACAACTTCTAGGCATGCTGGGAATCCATAAGATACAGATAACTTTAAGGATTTGGGGTGCTATCATTATTGGTGGGGTTTGAGGAGCCCTGAGGTGTCTGAGTGGGATAGGCTTCTTAGCTGGAAAGGTAGACACTAATATATTTTTTTCTGATGCTTTGGGGATATGTTTTCTTGGTTTAGAAGAAGATCAGGACTTCTAAGAAGAAGGAGTTGTGAGCAGCTTGGAGGGGAATGTTCTTTTTTTCTTGGACAGAGTAGAAGTAGCTCGTTGAATGAGAGGAAGTATGATATTTATAGTGGGTATTGAGGAACTAGGATTTGTTCAAAGAGTATAGGTGAGTAGGTAAGGCAGATTATTTTTTTTTTCCCTTTTACTTGAGAGGCTGGAGAAAATGTATTTTTAGTTATTTTTTGGATCTCTTATTGAAGTTGCAAAGTAACAGTGATGCTCAGGCTCATCATATAAATGAGGTTAGTGTCCAGGATTTTGGCTAGTTTAGATCACATAGCCTCTTAAAGCAAGAATTTCCTTCTTTCTTCTTGGTCCCCTGTGGCATACAGGGAAAAACTGTGAAATACTTGTTCTGGCTGTACCACAGTAAGTGAAATTTTACTTCTTTCTTTGCCCCCATCTCTTCTTATATGATTTGTGTCTTTTTTTTCTGTTTTAAGATCAACCTAGCCACCACATCAGCTGCTCAGCTGATAAGTCGCTCACAGAGTGTGAGTTCCCCTAGTGCCACAACTCTGACGCAGTCTGTGCTCCTTGGGAATACCACCTCACCACCTCTCAACCAGTCACAGGCCCAGATGTACCTCCGGGTAAGAAATAAGTACACAAAATGTGTCCTGACCAATAAGCCCCACTTTCTAGACGCTCAGTTGTTTCCCTGTTTGGGACTACCAGCTCCTCAGGGATAACTCCAACTCTAAGAATGATATGATATGTTTTAAATTCAGATGAGGAAGCTCTTATTCCTGAAACAGCATTAGACTTTGGGCTCAGCTTTTTAGGGTAAATTAGCTTTGCATTGTGTATTGAAGTTCTTAAGAACTGTGTTTGTCTCTGCTCTGCATAGATGTTAAAGATCCCATGGCACTTCTCAGTAGAGCATAAATGTGAAATATATATCCTAGACTTGAGTAGAACTCACAGAAATAAAGCTACTTGTCTTGTTGATTGCTGGAACAGATATATGGTAAATTATTCCCTTCAGTCACTGCACACAGGGACGTAAGTCAGGATTCGAGTAAGTCCAGGAACATAAATCAACAGGAACAAATATATCATCCTTTTGAATAGTATGAAGTGCTGCTATATGGAAAATGTTAGACTTGACTATAATCTATCTGAAGTTTGGTTACCTACTTGAAAAATATGTTCTGTGTCTCAGTTGGCTTTAGGTACAGATTGTAATCCCCTGTTCAAACAGCCTTGGTGTTGAGTGTATGTCTTTTATCACTGTTTCTCAACCAGTCCTGAATATACATCTTGAAATTAAATTATACCCAAGTATTTTAGCTGGTCCTGGGCAGCTTGTGGGAGTTGCCCCAGGCCCATATTTGACAGAATACTGCTTGTTTCCATAAGGAAACTGTTTCCTGCTCTTGAGGGTTATGTTACAGTGCAGAGTGGGGAAGGGTGTGGGGGGCGGGATGCCATGTACAACATTGCAGCCTCATGTTGCTTTGTAATCTGCTTGTGGTTCGCTGTCTGTCTTTCTCTCTTCCCCTCTGTTCCTTTCATTCCGCATCACCTGACCCATTCCCAACAGCCACAGCTGGGGAACCTGTTGCAGGTAAACCGGACCTTGGGCCGCAATGTGCCTCTTGCCTCCCAACTCATCCTGATGCCTAATGGGGCCGTGGCTGCTGTCCAGCAGGAGGTACCACCCACCCAGTCTCCCGGGGTCCATGCAGACACAGACCAGGTCAGTGACACCCGCTCCCAGAGTCCTTCCCTTCCCCTGTACACAACCTGCACTCTGGTCTTTGTCTCCAGCCACCTATGCCTGTACAGAAGATTCGCTCTATTTTATCTCCATTCTGTGTCCCTGTAACTGTTGCAGGCAAGAAATACTGCTCTCTCTTGCCATCGTTTCCCAATGTTTGCTTTTTGCCGCCAGAGACAGGCTTCATTTCTGATGAAAATTTCTGGGATGAGACATGGGCTGGATCAATCATGTTTTCACAGCTTTTTAGTTGTCTTTGTGTGAAAAGAACTGTTGAGTTCTATGTCCATTTTTCAGCGAGACATTCACTCTGCAATGAAGAGTCTTTGTCAGCAATAGTATTCCTTAATCTAGGTGGTTTGTTGTAAAAATGACAACAGGGCAGAAGGTCTTAGCTCCTGCACTCTGCTGTAAATCTTTCTCTGGGTCAGAGAGCTGCCATGGCTTCCCTTTTCCTGGGCCTAACCTTGGGATTTCCAGTTACTTTGTCTTTTCTGGAGCACTTTCTTTGAAGAAAGTTAGCCACAATCAAACTTGAAGATAATGCTGCATTTGGAGGGGGATTAAATACTGAGGATGGTAGCACTGAAATGCAGAGGAACTGGTGAATGAGCAAGGCTGCAGGCCTCCTGAATGGAAAGCACTGTACAGATAGAGGAGGCAGGTGGCACAAAAATCGTGAAGGAATTACTGCTCTTTAAAGGGGTATCTCAGCACACTTACAGCTGTGCTAAAGTGGATCCTAGCAATGCAAGGACAAGGCAGACAGGTCTGAAGGCTATCCCGTGCATCAGAAAGAATGGTGTTTTCCTCAAGTGCTGTTCAGAAAGTGCCACGAGATCTTTAACTTCCATCAGAGATGGGGCAGAAGGCAGTTCAGGTTAATGCTTTCTGGGGAGGGTTGCACCTGAGCCTTGCCTTATGGTATTAGCCAGCTCCCCATGTTAGACTTACAGCATTGACTTGGCCTGCATCCCAGCAGAGACTATTGCTTATGCATTCTCTTGTTCTGTACCTCTCTCCAGCTTCTAGGAAGTAACATGCTTAAAGCAAATGGACTGTGTTCTGTATGTGTATTTCTAGGTGCAGAACTTGGCTGTGAGGAGCCAGCAGACCTCATCCACTAATGCCCAGCTCCAAAGCTCTGCTCAGAAGGCAGCTCTACCAGGAAACTCCCAGGCTTCGTGCCTGCCACAGGCCACAAATACAGGCCAGACCTTGGCAGTGGCTCAGGCATCTTCTAGCAGCACAGGCCAGTCCCTCAACTTGAGTCAGGGGGCAGCAGGCAGCAATGGTGTCTCTGGGGGTGTGGTGCCAAGCAGTGGGAGCCAGACCTCAACAGGATTGAGCCAGACAGCCTCAGCAGGTGCTGCTGGCAGTTGCCAAAGGAAAGGCACAGGAGTGGTTCAACCATTACCAGTAGCAGCTGCCCAGGCAGTGACTATCAGCCAGGGAAGCCAAACAGAGACAGAGAATGCAGCCACAAAGAAGGGCGAAACGGACAGTGGTGGACAGCAAACAGTGGGCATGAACCTGACGCGGACAGCTACACCAGCACCCAGCCAAACACTGATCAGCTCAGGTAAGGGGTGCCCTGTTCCTTCTCTTTGAACCAGTTGAGCTTTTGGAAGAGTGCCATTTAAAGCCCAGTGGTGAGAGGTTTCCCAACAAGCCTCCCAGTTGCCATGCTCCTGGAGGCTGTTCTCTAGGGATTATCCTGCTCTACTAATGATAGAACTTGATCCCAGCCCATTCAGTTCCCACTGTCCTCTGCCAGTTAGCTGTCAGTCTTTTTGGAACATAACAATTCAAACCAGTGCAGTGGCTGCTTGCCTTTTTTTGTTGTTGTTGTTCGCAGCTGTGCTGTTGTTAACCTTTGTGCTCTCCTTTTCTCTGGTTCTGTTGTGCTCTCCTTTTCTCTGGTTCTGTGTTTGTATAGCCACGTATACACAGATTCAGCCACACTCCTTGATCCAGCAGCAGCAGCAGATTCACCTGCAGAAGCAGGTGGTGATTCAGCAGCAGATTGCCATTCATCACCAGCAGCAGTTCCAGCACCGCCAGTCCCAGCTCCTCCACACAGCCACCCATCTCCAGCTGTCCCAGCAGCAGCAACAGCAGCAGTCACCATCTCTGACCCAACAGCAGCAACAAGCTCAACCTCCACAGCAGCAGGCTCCACCTCAAAACCAGCAGCAGGCTCAGACCCTTGTGGTACAACCTATGTTGCAGTCCCAGGCACAGCCTGTTCAGCTCCAGCAGGACAGTCCTTGCCAGCAAACCACCAAATCACCTGTTCCAATCCAGTCAAAATCTATGGTCACTCCCATCAAACCACCTCAGCTTGGGCCTGCCAAAATGTCAGCAGCACAGCAGCCTCCACCACACATACCTGTGCAGGTGGTGGGTACTCGGCAGCAGGGCTCAGGCCAAGCCCAGGCACTGGGTTTAGCTCAGATTGCTGCAGCAGTGACGACTTCCCGGGGAATGCCAGCTGTGGTCCAGCCTGTTTCCCAAGGCCATGCTGCTTCCCCATCCTCCTCAGCTCCAGCATCCTCACAGGAAGCTTCGCCTCTCACCACAGGGGTGAATTTGGCACAAGTTCAAGGCACAACCCACATGGTGAAGAGCCCAGCCTCCTCTCCAGTTGTGGCTCAGATGCCAGCAGCATTCTACATGCAGTCTGTCCAGCTGCCAGTAAGTGATACCATCAAGAAGGGGAATACCATATGGATTCTCTTTGTTCAGTCTTAGGACTGTATTCCAGCCCTGGGTCGGTGGGATGGGAGGAATAAGAGGTTTGGATGAAGGGATATAGAGACTTTTCCTCTCAAAAATGCTGATTCCAGTCCAGCCCTGGGGGTTACTGACGAGAAACAGTTTTCTTTCATGTGATTGTTCAGAGGCTTGCATGAAACAAACTGGTGAGAATTGGACCCCGATTCAAATGGAGTAGGTGTCCACATCACATACTAAATATCCCATTTAACGACAGTTGGCCTCTTTGATGTCTCTCAGAAGAGAGAAGGTGGCTGAGTGGGCTGAGAAGACTGAACTGCCCTCTCCCCACTAGGTGCGGATACCTCCAGGTCAGAGACCCCTTGGTGCGTGGTTATCAGCCACTGAGGTAGAGCTGGCTCTAGGTCTCGGAGGATTCCCTAGCAACAGACTATGCAGAGGTAGACAAAGATGGCTCATGTTCCGTAGGCCTCTCATGCAGCTATAAATTGGTCAGCCAGGGCCTGCCTAACTCCAGGGGACACTGACGCTTTTTCAGCTCAGCTATCTGTATCTGTAGTCAGTTGCTGAGACTGTTAATTTGACTGGATTTTTGCTTGTGTAGTCAAGGGCAAAATGTGCCAGTTTGTTTCTAAACTCTGGCTGCTTCTTCAGGAAGCTGTCACAGGATTTGTCTGGTTTTTACAGCTGAGGGACAATTCAGCTCTCATCCAGCTACTGTTTTGACTCTGTTTCTTCACTGGAACTGATCTGATCTAGCCTGTTTGGAAACTGCTGGGTGAATGCCATTCCATTTCTTCCTGGAATAATCCTTTGAGGTTTGCATGGTGTCCTGGTATTATGTCAATGTATCGCTATATCCACTAGGATGCTACATCCTAGTCAGTAGTCTGGTAGTGTGTCTTATGAAGCTTTCGCTCCCTGCTAGGTAAACGCTCCTAAACAAAGATGGGAGCTGAATGCATTTCCAGGAGTGGGAACCAGGCTGGAGATGAAGTATGATGGAGCAGGATGTACTCTTCTTGTTGCCTTCGATCTGTGTTGTTCTCTGCTTTGGGTTCTTCTCTCTGCTTACATGTGCCTCTATTCATTCAGGGCAAGTCTCAGACCTTAGCAGTAAAACGCAAGGCAGAGTCAGAGGAGGAGAAGGAGGAATCAGCCAGTGTCACTGCACTCCTGCCCGCCAGGTCTTCTCCTGTGACAGACAGCCCCAAAAACATGGAGGAGAAGAATGGCCTTGGAGGTGAGGTACAAAAGGACAGCTCTGGTTTTTCTGTACTAATGATCTGATCTCAAGTTCCACTTGAAGTAAGCGGAGCAATAGTAATAGTGACTTTGGTGCTGTTAACATTCCAGATAAATCTGATCCTGCTGTCACTGCAACCCCAAATACCACCTCAAGTGAAGGAGCATCAGTCACCCCCACCTCTGCACCCACCCCAAACCTAGCAATGGTGTCACGTCAGATGGGAGACTCCAAACCCCCACAAGCCATTGTTAAGCCCCAGATCCTCACACACATCATTGAGGGCTTTGTCATCCAGGAAGGAGCAGAACCCTTTCCGGTAAGGATTCACTGCTGTGTGGAAAGGAGGTACAGCTGTCCCCTGGAAAGGTGGTGGGCATCCATCTTTGGACAGGACTTTGTTTCCCCATGTTCCATGTAAGCTTTTTTAGCTCAAAACACAGAAGTGAGAGGAAGGCGAGGGAAGCTGGTTTCATGCATGAAGCAAAGCGTCAGGAGGTGGTATTAAAGACGACAGGTTGGAGTGAGATGGGAAATGTGAACTGGCAAATGTGATGGGAACTGTTTTCTCCAATAGTCCCCAAAGCAATAATTTATGCGGGAATTATAAGAAGGTTCTTCTGTCTGATTTCTACTGAGGGAAAGATGCGCTGCATTTTGAATAAGCAGCAGGTAAATTTAAAGCAAATAAGGGGAAATAGAGTCACATGGAATTGCAGGATATTTGAAGCAGACAGTACTTAGTGATCTTTAAATGAACTGCCACATCTGTGAATAAGGAAAGAGTAACTTTGTTCAGCATCTCTCCTTCCTTAGTATGCAGAGGGATTATTTTGAGTTATAATAAGGAGTGACTGGCATATGCTTCAGAAAAGTGGTGGTCACAGAGCTCCTTTACTGATGGGCCAAATTCTTTCTCTTCCTGGCTAGGTGGGTTCTCAGCTGCTGAAAGAATCTGAGAAACCACTGCAGGGAGGGGCTCCTTCTGGTCAGAGTGAAAACCTGTCCAGCAATTCTCCAGGAGGGGACAGTGCTTCTATGGGTGAGTTTCAGCACTAGGACACATTGCTAGCAGTACTGAAAGTTTCTGCTGGTACTTTATTTACTTTATACATTATGGACTCGTATCCCTTCTGTCCTTCTGTTAACACCTTGGAGTCTCAAGCTACAGACCTAGGATCTTATTTTCTCAAGTGCCAGAAGACATTACTTTGTTAATACAATCTAACACACCCTATGTTAGTAAGCAGAATCTGAACTGTACCTGTAATGACTGTGAAGGATGTGTGGACACAGCAGAGAGTGCAGATGGAGACTCCCCCACAGCCTTGTAGGATATGAGGGATATGCTGCTACTTGCTTGTTCAGTGAAAGGGATATGGAGAAATACACTACTGCGTTCAATATCCTGGGGTCCTAATTAGTGGAGCTTCTGCCTCTCCTCTACCAGCTTCTTCCCCATGCTAATTGTTCAGTAGTTTCAAGAGACAATAGTGTTGGAATCTGTCTGCTGAAAGGAAGAGTAGTGCAATGAGGAATCATTACGTGTGATTTGTTTCAGCTCAAATCATCAAATGGTGTATATCTCTGTATCTTACTAGAGCTTGATAAGAAGGCAAACTTGCTGAAGTGTGAATACTGTGGGAAGTATGCCCCAGCCACCCAGTTCCGTGGCTCCAAGAGGTTTTGTTCCATGACCTGTGCTAAAAGGTAATAGCAAGACGACATCATCCTCTTCTCTGACTCTACATTCTTGGGAACTGGGCATGTGTCCCTTCTCCAGGTAGCGTACAGTACTTCAGTACATCTGATTCTCCCTACATGGGATGCATTGACCACAGAGATCCTTTAGTACTGGACCTCTTTATGATTTGTGAATGCTTCTAGATCTGGAGGAGGTGGATATGGTGTCGAGTGTAAACAGGATTTCCTACTTGCTCAGGAAATGAGATGGGAAGAGGGAAGTTCTTGGGCTCCAAAGAACCTCTCATGTACATTTGACTGATTAAATGAATGCTTACTGGTAGCTGTCTGCTCCGTTGGTAGTAAAGACACAAGGGAGCACTGGGGGGGGAAAATCCTGTGGAGAAATTACACTAGTCATTGCTGCCTCCTGTTGATAGCAGAGTGCTTGTTATGGGTCTTTTTTCCCTTAGGGGAATGACTTAATTGACCCTTCAGATGTTAGATCAAGACTCTGGTGTCCAAATATTGCTTGTGAGAAGTCTGGACTGGTTCCTTCCAGGGGGAATCCTTAGAAGGAGGAAGAACAGAATTTGATGGTAAAGAGAAGTTTCATCCACATCTAGAGAAAGGAGAAACAGTATGTTTAGTTAGTTGCTGTTTCCTAATTGCTGCTCTGCTTCTACTTATTTGAGGTACAATGTCAGCTGCAGCCATCAGTTTCGGTTGCAGAGAAAGAAGATGAAAGAATTCCAGGAAGCTAACTATGCTCGTGTGCGCCGACGGGGATCACGGCGCAGCAGCTCTGAAATTGCTCGAACAAAGATCCAGGGCAAGCGTCACAGGGTAAGGCTGTAGTCCTGTCTGCCCCAGTCAAGGCAGATTTCAGCACAATAATCGTCACCGTTGGAGGTACCAGGTTCTGACAGCATATGTAGTTGTACAGTACATGACCAGCACACATTGACACAGTTGTTAGACAAGGCACAGTAAGCTGGTCTAATTGCTCAACATCTGCAAAAAGCAGATTAACATTTGTATTTGTTTATTCTGTATTCACTCCAGCACGTCACAGACATCTCAGTGAGTGTGATCAGCTGCCAGGCTTGATAGAAAACGATCCACTTTTCCTGTATGGTTAGCTTTTTTCAGATTAATTATTTGAACCAGATTATAGTACGATTGAAAGAGCTCCAGAGCTGACATGAGGAAGAGGAATGGATTAGGGGAGGATGGGGAGAAGGAAGAGGAAGGGAGGTGAAATTTCACTTTCACCCCCCTTCAGTGTTGAGTGAGCTCTTGTGACAGCTGCCCCTGGACTAACAGCCTGAGAAAATTGTCCCAGACTGTTGGGACTTCTACTGTTCCCAGTGTCTGGTTTTGCACCTAGTAACTGTGATTTTTTTAAAAAAAAAAAAAAATCACACTTTTTCTTTCTTTCCTGTGGGCTTATAGGGTCAAGAGGACTCAAGTCGAGGTTCTGATAACTCCAGCTATGATGAGGCTTTGTCCCCTACATCTCCAGGACCCCTGTCAGTGCGGGCCAGCCATGGAGAGAGGGACCTGGCAAACTCTAGTATGGCCCCACCTACCCCAGATCTACATGGCATCAACCCAGTCTTCCTGTCCAGCAATCCCAGTCGTTGGAGTGTGGAGGAAGTGTACGAGTTCATTGCATCGTTGCAAGGTGAAGTTATCCTCCATTCCTGCAGTCCTCTGATCCAGTAGCATGGAGAAATCTTTTTGGAGATCTTTGAGAGCGGTTCCTGGCGCTTTTACCGTACTCTTTATGTGTTTCTGAATTGGAGTAGGTCATGCAAATGGATGAGTTGTACTCCTCAAACAGCCTGTAACCTCAGGCAGCCTGTGTGGAGAGGGGGGATTGGTTAGATTCCTAGCTTACTGACAGAGGTCTAAAGAGTAGGAGTGACAGAAGTGCCATCTGTTTCTCAGTGCCATTTTCTTGGTTTCACAGGGTGCCAGGAGATTGCTGAGGAGTTTCGATCACAGGAAATAGATGGCCAAGCCCTGTTGCTTTTGAAGGAGGAACACCTCATGAGTGCCATGAACATCAAGCTGGGACCAGCCCTCAAGATTTGTGCCAAGATCAACGTCCTAAAGGAGACCTAACAGCTCACGGCAATAGATTCATTTCACCTTTGACACCCAGAGCAGCTGCCAGCTTTGGAGCATCCTGCTGGGGCAGGGAAAAATGGGACAATCCCTTGTGGTCTTGCATTCAAGAAGAATGAGAAGGAATTTGACTGAAACTGCCATGTACAAGCCCATGTTTTGGTCTTTTAATGGTGCTACAAGGGGGAAGAAAACTCCCACCTGGGGCCTTTGAAACTTTCCTTCTTCCTGGTTTTGAATATGCCTCTCCCATTTACCACATAAAGAAGGGAAGGAGACTTCTTTGTTTTAGCAGACTTCTGAAAGGGGCCCTTGTCCCTTCTTGCTACAGCAGGTTTGTTGGATCTTATTTGAGTCTTGTGTCAGAACTTGAAGCATAGGAAGACCCTGTCCTGTATGGATATTGGGGGCAGCTGTGCTTGAGGCATTTAGGAAGTGAATTAGTAAATTCCAAGTGACAGATGTGGACAAAAAAGAACTAGAGCAAAAGAGGCTGCTTCTGTTACACTTTAAAAAAAAATAAATAACCTAGGCTGTTTATGAACTGGGTTTAATAGCCATTCCAGCATGCATACCAAACTTGAAGGCACATGGCAATAGGAGCTGCCTTAGCTTTACTGTCTCCTGTAGAGATTCAGATCAAAGAGTAAGTGTTTTGGCAGCTATTCACTCCAGATGCTCCTCATTGAAACTGTCAGAGGAGCATTTATCCTGAGTACTTATGACAAGGTGATGGGGAAATCAGAGTGGGGGGTTGTCTTACATTAGGAAACCCTACACCACTTGGTGTATCTCCCCAGTATGTGAGTGCGAGGGTATAATTTACAGATCCAAAGCAGTCTCAAGAAGCACCAAGGCTCTTCATAAATCAGCTGGTTTTTTTTTGTTTGTTTGTTTGCTTTTTTTTGTTTGTTTGGTGGGGTGGGGGTGGGGATTGTTCTCTTAACCTGTTTGTATTATTTTTGTGTCTATCTTTATTATCCTCAGGAGAGCTTATGGGACAAAGTTTAAGCTGGCAGGATTGTATCACCTGCCTCAGCCTTTTTTTTTGGTGATGATGTAAAACAACTACTTCTCTTCCTCAGTATAAAAAAAAAAAAAACAACACTCCAACTGAATTATGATCCTTTAATACTTCTTTCTAAGGGGTACAACTCTCTTATAGGCTAAGCCCTTGCTACTCAGCTCCCATAGGTTTAAAGGACCAAATCCAGAAGTTTTGTGGAACTTTGGCAAAGGCAAAAATGTGGGCAGTTTTCTTCCAGCACATCTGCTTTAAAAAAGGAAAACAAACTATACAAAGCGTGAAGATATAAGTGTCCCCTACAGTCAAATAGCTGAAAGCAAGATTTTTTTTTTAAAAAAAAAAAACTTTTCTATTTTCAGAAGTTTCATATGCCTATTTGAGTGAAATGCAAGAATGTTCTGTCTGAAAAACACCTACTATTGTAGGACAGCTGTAATTGCATGGGAGAAGGCCTAAGGGCCTCAGAAAGAAAACATGAGAGATCTGCAGAGATCTGTATTGATTGACTCATCAGAAAAAGGGGAAGTGCTTAGGAGATGCTACAGTGTTGCAGCAACTTCTGAGATTTCTTCAATTAATACAGGCCCAAAGGAAGCTGCCTGATAATGCTTTTCAGTCTATAGATGGGGGGGATGGTGTGCACGCATAGGAAGGGGGAGTTTTGAACTTCTAACAGTAAAGGAAGGCTGCCACAAACCATTTTATGAGCAGGCTGAGTGTGACAAAACTCATGTTTAGTTTAACCCTCAGCAGGGTAGGCAGTCATGTACATTACTAGCTGCCTTTGAGGACTGGATTTATTTCAGTGAAATGGAAACATTTCACATTATTTCACATTCAGTGTTCTTAATAAAAAAGAATGCTTGTTCAGGCTTTACAAGTCTGGCTGCTTTATAACTTTTTATATCAGATAATTGTGAAGAACAACTTCACAAACTTTTTTGACTGTTGTTGTTTCAGACAAATACAGGGATTTTGTCTCCTCTGTACCTCCATGAGCTGCTTTTAAAGTTCCAGTTTGAAAGGTGTGCATATCCTACCCTGTAAGACCACATACATGGAGACACTGGGGCACAAGACAGCACCTACTGAAGACCCTTCACCCTTAGCTAAGAAAGGTGGTTTGGCACTAGAGAAAGCTGTTATCAGTATAACACTCAAGCAGATTTTTTAGGTCATTTTATTTTTGAAAGTTGTGTTTTGTACAAAAAAAAATACCTTACACACCACCATGAAAAACAATAGGCTTAGTGACTTCCTATTTTTTCAATGTTATGAGAAAGATTGAGACCGTAACAAAAATCAAAGAAAGCAGGAATTGTTTGTCCACTCAACCCAGCAAGAAAGCAGGGCGCCTCTTTTGCCCCTACTGCCACCTCTGCTTTGGCAGTACACAAATATACAAACCTTGTCTGTGCTAAAAGCAGAAGTGGCTTGCTCATTCACAGTCTCCACCCTCAAGACTGAAGATGGTTCTCTGCCAACCTACAGTATGGCAGAACAGGATTGTGTAGAGTCTAGCTCCTCACATAGAAGGCAATTAGGAACCAGGTGCCAAGTTCCTAAAGGCTCCAATTAAGTCTTACAACTTAGCTGTACCTACTTTTCACTAGTGCCCAAGGGGAAGGTTCTCTCACTCCCAGCCAGCAGCAGCATGCAAGTACCATTTGCACAGGGCAAATATCTTTAGACTGGTTTGGACCATGCTTAAGGGGACAACGGCTTACAAAGCTGATGCTGTAAGCACAGGAGTCCCTGAACACAGTTTTGAATGTGTTTGCATTTTTACCCTTGGCTTCCATGGTTCCTTTATAAGTTTCGGTAGCTTCACAGGTAAGCCCTTTGCCAAACAAGGAACCGTAGTGTGTAAGGAAATTCTGACAATAACTGAGCTATAGGGGCAGTTAACCTTGGACAGACTTGTAACAGAACTCAAGTGGCAGCTACCTCTAACCTTCTCATTTTCCCTTGATGAGGATTTCACTTTAAGCAAATGCCCCTTTTACTTAGCAGGGCATCATTACCTTTTTATTCTCCATGACAGAGAAGACTGACAATATTTCAGCTGAACTGGAAAGTCATGAGACAGTACTGGATTCCTATATATATTATTTTTAGCATTGTCCCTCTCTGGTTTGAGAGGATGGCATATACATCTCTTGACATCAGTTGTAAGAAATGGGTGTGTACTTTTCAACACGCTGCCATTAGGAAAAAAGGATTGCAGGGGTGATAATGCCTGTTCCATCCTCAGCAAGTCCGGCATAGAGCACTCTGTGCAGGTTATGCTGGCAGAAACTGTGTGTAACAGTGCAGAAGCTACAAAAGCTGAAAATGCATTCAAAGAAAAAAAATCCAGTGTCTTACAGATCCTGTAAACCCTAGGAGGAAAAAAGGAAAATACCCCCTCCCCTGCAGCCTCAGTTGCTTTAGCCCACTGCCTCCTTTCCCTTCCTACACCTATCCATGGCTCTATTTTTTTCCTCTGACTAATCTTTTATTCCTGAGTCTTCTCAGCTCTCTGCACTTGCCCCCCACCAGCTCTGCTGCTTTTTTGAAGAAAAACAGCATTACATTCATAAGACACATGATCAGGGACCAGTGCTGTTCACACCCAGAGGCATCCAAGAGATTTGACATACCAGAGGCAGCAAAAGCAAATCGTAGAAAGAAAATCAGAAGTGAAAGAACTGGCTGGGAAGCATCTGATTAAACAAGCGCTGGGGAGAAGAGAGTTCAGTGTTGAAAGCCCATCACATTGGTAGCAAGTGGTCATCCCGTTCTTCTGACTCCTCACCCAGCTGGTCATCGCCCACACCACGATATGCAGCTGGTGCATTTCGGGGCTTAGATCGGCATACGAAGTCACAGCCATCCTGTAAGGACAGGTTATTGCACTGGAGTCAGACTGTGTGCAGACTCAGCATCCGTGGCACAGCAGCTTCTGGTTTGCTATGGGACTACGCCCACCCCACTGCTATCTGGGGCAGGTCCACAAAACACTGTCTGGGTAAGAGGAACATACATGCAAATATCCTAGCCAATCCCGACAGTTAGTTAAGTCTGGAGTAGGACATGGAACCAATTAATAGTACACAGGGACACTGAGACACGCATGGAGGATAAGCAGTACTGCCTAAGGTGACCAAAGGGTTTCACATAACCAGACATGAACACTTCACAGATCCCAGCTTAGCATTCCTACCTGAAAACCATTAACCGTAAAGAGCAGCAGGGATCCAGCGTCAGCAAGGATTCAAAGTCTGTAATACCCTCCCCTTTCCCCTCCCTTCCACACTCCAAAAAAATAACCTCACCTTCTGCCATAGGGTACACTATGGCAGGTCTACCCAAGAAGTGTACTCCATGAAGACAAGGAAGCTACCGTTTTACTATTCTCTCTTATCCTAACACACAGGCCTAGACTGCAAACATACAGAGATTTTCACTCACCGCCACCAAATTGCCCAGATCTTGCCAGAAGGCAAAGTGAGGAAACTGCTCCATGCCTTTTGCTCCCACTACAAGGCGCTGGAAGAGGAACCCGCCAACAATGTAGACCGCAATTACCGAAGCAAATCTGGAGGACAGAATTAAAAGTCAGAGCTAAGAAAATCCTAGAAACATTTTCTTCCAAGCCAGTTACCT
Organism: Oxyura jamaicensis; assembly: GCF_011077185.1. Lineage (NCBI taxonomy): Eukaryota > Metazoa > Chordata > Aves > Anseriformes > Anatidae > Oxyura > Oxyura jamaicensis. The sequence continues at coordinate 78,788,173 of NC_048893.1, read as the reverse complement.
GTCTCAGGTTGGTACTGGAGGAAGTAGCTGAGCACCACTTAAGAAGTGATCTATTCAGTGAAACCACACCAGAAAAGGTCTCCAAAATATTGATGTGGTAGCAAAATCTTTCAGGAGCATTACATGAAGTAGTGCCCCAAAGCACAAACACAGAAAATGAGGAGTCAAGACTCCTAGTCTGAATTTCCAGCTCTGACAGAGAGCTGCTGTGTAATTGCAGGAAGTCACACCTTCCACGTTTCAGTGCATTGATCTGTGAACTATGAAGGGGGACATCTGCATGGAACGGAGCAGCTCTACAGCATCATGCCTTAAGCTAGGGCTTGTCTGCAAGGCTCAGAGGCACAGTCACATTTAACAGTAGCTGTGGGTAGGTATATTACAACGGTCTGGTCTAGTGTAACATTTGCTGCTTTTCTAAATGGCCTTGGAGATTACGGCCCAAACATGAACAGCTCTTCCAATGACTCACGTGATTAGTAGAATGGAGCCAACACTGAGGTGGGAATCCTCAGCTGGACAAGCCACGCTGCTGTCCATCTCAAAGAGGTAGAAACAGTCCTGCTCCTTTTCACGCTCTTCCGAAACAATGCTGAATGAACTCTGCAATTTGGGGAAAGTCAAGTCACATGAAAATACGCCCAGGCATGCTGAACTTTACCAGAAAGCAGTTTTATCACTGTTTGTGCAACTACGCAACAGGCACCGGAGAACAGAAAACCTCACTGCCTTCTCAAGGCCCTTCTGCTTACAAAGAATGTCTGAGAGCCTCCTGCTCCTCTCCCACCTCCTGTTGTCACTCACCGCTGTAACTCCCCGCTTGCAAGAAATCATTATCACAGCTCTTCTCTTCTCACCACTGCAGTGCCTACCATATGAATCACCCCCCTTATAAATCAGCATGATCCAGTCACCTGCCAAGAGAGAAAGAAATAGGCTGCAAATCCAGACCAGTAGGCAAAAGATACCACATAAGAGATACTGCATGTAGTCTTACTTCCATTGAAGACCTGGGTTTCATTGATTCTTCCTATTACTGTAGTCTTTCCAGTCTTTCTATCCTTTTGTACTAGGCCAGCAAAATCATGCAAGCTGCTGTCGACCTCCCTGCACACCCTGAACTGGTAGGTGTAGTTTTCTGCTGCGCCTATCTCCACAGTTGTGTTAAACCTGCAGCAGAGAAAGGACAGAACAGACAGCCCATTGAATCACAAGGAGCAGGGCTCAAAGCAGTTGACTCTCAAGACCTGGGAAGCTAGTCACAGCCCATACTAATGACAGAGTCCATCCTGAAGTCTGGCCCCACATTCTTCCCTGCTCCTGACCTTAACGTAGGCACTGTGCAACCCCAAGGCCCACAGCAAGCTGACACGTGCCCATACCATACCTTATTTGGCTCAGGGGTTCCAGTTTCTTCAGCAGGGCTTTTTCCATCTGTGACTCACTGCTCTCATCACCGACCACATCGCAGCTCTGCTCTTTCAATGGTTCAGCCCCCACACCAACAGCAAGTGCCATAAAGACCACCAGCACAGCAGAGGTATGGCAAGGTGATGACATCCTGGGTACATACCACAAAGAACACGGGGGATTAACCATGTCATCCCCCTGCAAGCCAACTGCAGGGTCACAGAGTCAATTATTAGCCACTTCCTCAATCCTGACTGTGAAAAGGAGAAGTAAAAATCTAGAAACACTCCACAGCTCCCAAGAGACACCAAATCCTAACCTTTTTTTTTTTTTAAACTCAAGGATAAGTCACGAGGATTCTGGGATTCTTCTCTGAGTTTTGCCTTGGGACTGCAAGAACTTTTGCTGCTGAACGTGTTAATTAGCATTGATTCAGCCGCAGCAGAGCCCAGCAGGCTAAATGCTGGTGTAAGCTTCAGGCACGAGCCATTGTTCTTTATCACAACCCCCTGCGAAGCCAGTCAGTAAATAATGATTTACCAGGCCTCTAATCAATCCTCTCTGCAACTCTTGTGTAAACAGCTTGCAAGGAAGAGCCACCGCGATTCGTCAGGCTCTGTCTGTTCAAGCTCCTTAGCCCTAACAGTCACGTTATTCCCCTAGCACGACTCGAGCTGACAGCTCGTGACTCGCGAGCCGTGCCCCGTGCCCCGCGCGCCGAGCAGCACCTCGCCGCTGGCGCAGCCTTCCTCGGGCCCGCGACGCGGCCGTGCTGCCCTGAGACTCCCCCCCGCCGCACCCACCTGCCGCCGCCCCGAGCCCGGCGAGCGCCCAGCAGGCGCGGGGCGACGGGACAGGACGGGACGGGCCGCGCGGCCGGCGGGCACGGAGCAGACCCCGGCCGCGGCCCCGCCTCCGCCCGCGGAGCGCCTTCCCTCTCTGCCGCCCCGGCCCCTCTCTGCCGCCCCGCCGGCCGGAAGCAGGAAGCGCTCCGAGCGCCCAGCGCTCTGCCGCCAATGGGAACCCGCGAACGATTCCTCAGCGAATGGGAAGCGCGGGTGGGAAGCCCCGCCCATAAGCGGCGCTGCACTGGAGCCCGCCTCCTTCCCCTCCTCTGTCCAATGAGCGACGGAAATAGGCCTCGAGGCTCCCACCCCCCTCGCTGCCCTGCCAATGGGCGGTGAGCATCGCCACCGGAGCGCCCGCCCGCTGCTCCCGCCCCGCCAATGGCCGCGGGGGAGCGCGGCTGGAGGCGGGGAAGCGCGGCTGGAGGCGGGGAAGCGCGGCTGGAGGCGGGTGCGGCTCGCCCAATGGCGGCGCAGCACGGCCCGGGAGCCCCCCCCGAGCTGTGAGGGGCTGCGGGGCCGCGCCCGGAGGGGGCGGGGTCAGGTGAGGGAGGCCCCTGCGTGCGCGTGTCCGTGCCCGCGGGGGCGCGCACCACGCACCGCCCCCGGCTCCCCTTCCTCGCCGCCAGGCACCAGAACGCCCAGAGGCAGCGCAGCCCCGCGGGGTGCAGCTCCCCCGTACCCGTCTGAAGATGGCCAATGTAAAGAGTTCGTGGCGCCCTTGGGGGCTGGGCTCTCACCTCTGGCTCCCTGCAGGTCATGGCACCACAGAGGCACTAAGGCTGGAAGAGACCTCCCGGATCACCTGCTCCAACCATCCCCCTACCACCAATGTCACCCACCAAACCATGTCCCTAAGCACCACGTCCAGCCTTCCCTTGAACACCCCCAGGGACGGTGACTCCTCCACCTCCCTGGGCAACCCGTCCCAGTGCCTGACTTACTGCCAGGTAAGAGTCCAGTTTCCAGGGCTCTGTTTTTAGAAGGAACAGTTGAGACTTTTGTCTTTTAGTAAGAAAGAAATGCTGGATTCGGTGAATTTGTAAAAATGCCAGAGAAGACACTTGTTGAGAGGATTCTGGGAGACTTCCCTGTGGCATGATTCTTTAGCTGTGCAGAATTAGGCAGAAGCATTATTGGCTCCTGGAAAACCGATCAATTTAGTCTGGCTGTGATTTGTACCCTATGGCTGATTCTACTGGGAGCATGGCATCAGTTGTATTGATTTATATGCACAGTTGGATATTAACAGTGTTATCTGCATGTCCTGCAGTTTGGCCAGTTCCCGTCTATTTCTTTTCCAAACTAAGAACTCAGTTTACTGATATCTGAGGGAAAATGCTAAAACACATCAAAACAGAGCTCTTAATTCTTCCCCATCAGCCTTCACTTAACAACAAATAACTCCATCTTCCTTATCACACTGGCCCAACGAGCAGCAAGCCAGTGCCTTTGATCACAGCTTTGTCTTCTTGTCTGGGCATTTAAGCAGTGTCTAAATCTTGGTGGTTTCTTTCCAGTCACACATTATATTCCCAGCTAAACTCTCAGAATGTCTGTAGCAAATTATCCCTCTCTGGGCTCATCAGATCTCTTTACACTAATATCCACTGAAAACAATCAGGAGAGCTTCCCTCTTGTGCTGCTCTGCTGTGTTCTGCCTTCCCCTTCCTCTCAAGTACAGACTCCTTGTCTAGCAATCTAACGGCTTGATGCAGAAACCCATTATTGGAAGGAATCTCATGGGCGCAATCTGCCATCCTTAGAGGGAAGTGTGTGATGGAGAGATTTGCAGAAATAGCCAGTTCATACCTTCCCAAGCATATGCTTTCTCACAAATAGTCCACAGTGCTCTGTATCAAATTAAGCATCTTCCCAGACAAACACTTCTCAAATTTACAGTATGTCACTAGGACAGGGAGCAAACATTCCTGCCCTAGAACTGAAAAGCATGAGAAAGCCCTTTGTTGCCACTGCCTGGGCAGTTCTTGTAAATGAACTGTACCAGTGAGGAAGGTGTACATCCCAAGCCTGGCAAACATCCCCAGTCTGAGTATGAAGTGGAGGGGTTCATCTGGATCAAGAGAAAAGTCAGCCAGCCATGCAACTTAGAGGTTTCTCAGCTTGCTAGAAGCATCAGTACTCCCCACCATTCTCACCAATGGTCAATCTTCAGTATTTCATAAGAGAACCTTCCTTTCCTTTTATCTCTGATCACAGAGTCACAGAATGGATTAGGTTGAAAGTGACCTCTGGAGATCATTTGGTCTGACCCCATTTTGCTCAAGCAGGGCTCAAGCAGGTTGCCCAGGACCATGTCCGAGCAGTTTTTGACCATCTCCAAGGGGGAAGACTCCATAACCTCTCTGGGCAAACTGTGCCAGTGCTCCATCACCATCGTGGTAAGGAAGTGTTCAGAGGAACCTCCTATGTTTCAGTTTGTGTCCAGTGCCCCTTGTCCTATCACAGGACACCACTGAAAAGAGCCTGGCCCTGTCCTCTCTGCACCCTCCCTTCAGGTATTTTACATTTTATACATCGATGAGATCCCTCTGAGTCTTCTCTTTACCAGGGTGCTCAGTCCCAGCTCTCTCAGCCTTTCCTCATGTGTGAGATGCTCTTTAGTCATTTTAACAGTCTTCAGTAGCTTCATTTCTCTCTTGTACTAACACCTAGGGCACACTTGCCCTAGGTGTTGACTATAGAAACGAGTTCCTTGTCAAAGTGTCCGAAACTCATAAGGCTTCATTCTCAAACAAACGTGCTGTGCACTTCTACTTCCCTTTCAACAGCAGTTGGGCTGCCAGTTTGATGTAGCCATTGCTTATCCCGCTGGTATTTTTAATCTCGTGCTGTCCCTATCCACCTGCTTCTGTCCTGAGAGGGAACTCTTCAGACCTGCACACTTTCTCACAATTATTACCACAGTGCAATCAAAGCCTCTTCCATTGGCAACACTTCAAAACTCATGAACTTTGTGATTAATCACCTCTTCCACTCAATGCTGCTCTTAAGACATCCATCAGGAGGGTAGGAAATGAAACGTGTTGCACTTACAGCACTCACCATTCTGGTGTAAATTTGGTTATTTTGCACAGCTTTGCAACTTCACATTTTTTGTCTTCTGAATGTAGCCTCAAGTTTCCTGTTTCACAGGCGTTGAACCCTAGCAGTCAGCAGCCTGTTCGAAACACATCTTGTCATATGCACTCTTTGCTTTGGCATGGAGGGAAGCAGATCAGATACTTCTGCAACAGAAACAAGTGAGGAAATAATCTATACTTCTGTCAAATTCTCTGCAACTCCTTCTCCAAGAGACAAAGCTGGACAGGAAAGGAGAGGTAAGGAAGCTCAATCAGGTAGGTCAGCAAATAATTTTGTTTCTAGCAAAAGCAGGGTCTAATAAATCAGTGAGCTACTCACTGATTTTGAGTACCAGCTCATGGTACTGTTTTTTTTGATTTTAAAATTGCCTGAGTATTTTACAGTGATAAAAGCCAATGTGTCGTTCCCCTTCCTCCCTCCATCAGACCCCTTACAGTGTCTGTTACTGGACGTTCAACCCAGGCACCCCTTTCTCTGAAAGAAGGTTGCACTTTTCAAGTTGTCTGCTTGTCAGCAATAAGAGGTTGTCAGCAACAGTTCTTGGAATAGCAAACGAGATGTGAGTACAGATAAATTATGGGTGTATGCTAATCAGAGATCAGAGACAGAAGAGGCATATGAGATCATCCAGACTCTCTCCAATGGGTTTCTGCAGGATTCTTGTGATAATTTTTTCCTATGTTTTAGTTTCCTCTGTTCTAGTTTTACATACTTCCCACTGAGCAAATTTTCAGCTTTCCCCCAGAGACAGTCCTGCAGGGCACTTTACTATCAGGAAGATTTTCTTAGTACTTTCCTTAAGTTTCTCTTTCCTCGCTTCTGCTCCATTCTCTCTGTTTAGCCCTTGCAAATGTCATACTGAGCAATTTCTCTGGCCATTTAGTTGAGAAATCTCACCTTAGAAAAGTGAAATTTTGCATCGGTAGTCATTTTTTTATAAATGTCTACTTCCCACAAGCTGATTGCTTTTAAACTAAATGCCTGTGTGTATAGGTGAGTTGTGTTGTATTGGCTGCAACATTACTGGTTGCCCTTAGTTTTTTTCAGAGCCATTAAAAACAGCAAAGGAGGCACTTTGGGACAGGATTTCTATGCCACGCTCAGAATAATTGTGTATCTGTAGTTGTTACTACTGCCTTGTCATTTGCTTCCTTCTAGAAACAAAGTCAGCACAGAACCCCCTCCCAAGTTCACATCTGGTAGTCTCACTCCATCTGCTTGGAAGGCAATCTCGATTTTGCACGTGCTTTCGTTAGAAAACACATTTTCTGATGCATTGGAAAATACAGGGACACGTAAAAGCCTGAAAGCCTGAAATATTTCACACTACCAAAATACCAGTCCAGCAGTCACTTAAAACAGTGGTTACCCTATGTGACTTGATTATAGTAACAGCAAGTAACCTGCTCTGTGCCATAGAACAGTACCCTTGTTTCTCACATCCTCCCCTCTGGCACCACATAGTCACACTGCTCCCGTACTGACACAGGCAGGAGCTGAGGGGGTCTATCTGGGACAACACAATGACATTCCTCAGATTGTCCTAGAAGACGTGAATTATAAAATGCTTACAACTTTCAGTTTTTGAACTGAATCTGGGCTCCCAAACCTAAAAATAGTAGGTCGTATTGCTTGCAGATGAATGCAGTGTATCACACTCATCTCTTCAGAGCTCTCATAGACCTAACTGGGTGTTTTTTATTTTAGAAAGCTATAGCACTGTATATTTACATTAAATATCCACCAGGCAACCTCTCCCTTCCCTCAGGGAATGTGATTAACCAGACAGCTACGTGTAAATATATCTGGATGTTCCACTTTTCAAACTCATCTCAGGTAGTTCTCTCTTCCTCTTCTACAAAAGCGTCACGTGGTATTTCCAGTGGTTGAGGATCAATCACAAACTCTAGAACCTCTTTTAAAAAGGGAGGACTGCAGGAACACCTTTCTGCAAGCAGTGAATGTCCTGATTTATGAAAAATGTTATTCCATTTCCCTGGGTTAATCATTACAATTCAAGTGAGGCTTAAATTCAGCTTGAATGCTTCAGTATGACTTGCCCCCTTCACTTTCTTTTTCTCCTCTGAAAATTATTTAATGGCATAACTTTTTGTTGTAAAATCTCAAGTGAACTATCTGGCTCTGGTTATGGAAGTGCCCTGGGATTTTTTTTTTTGATGCTGATTTGCTGAATCAAGTCAGTTTATTTTTGCTGCAGTTGGTTTGAAACAATAGAGGATGAACTGCTCTATTCATTGCCAGTAGGCACCAGCTCATATGACTACTGCTGACATTTAAGAATTAACTGTTTCACTGACTCTCATCCCAATAGCTTTGTCCTGAGAGCAGTTTCCCGTAAAATCAGAAACAATCATTTGGAGGATGCAGAAGATGTCTTCTTTGAGAGACAACAGAAGAAGGAAAACAGAAGTGCAAATGCTCAGTTTCTCCAAGCATGTGGTCTCTGAACAAATAATTATATTTCAACAGATATTTATCCTATTTTCCTTAGTTTTTAGCTGTAAACTTGCCCAGAGAGGTCGTGGAGTTTCTGTCCTTGGGAGATCTTCAAAAGCTGTCTGGACATGGTCCTGAGCAACCTGTTGTAGGTGTCCCTGCTTGAGTGGGAAGGTTGGACCCTATGAACTCCAGAGATCTCTTCCAACCTCAACCATTCTGTGCTTCTGCGATCTGCAGAGAAGCTCTACCATACACCTTAAACTTAGGCTGACTCCATTCTCTTGAGAATTAATTTGGTTATTTGATTGACTGATAAAAACTATGTCACCAGAAGTACAACGGTGACCTTAGAAGAGGAATAGAGAGCAGGCAGAGAGAACAGGACTGAATTCAAGTTTTTCAGTTCTCCCATTGTCCTTCCATATGCAAAGTTGATAGATATTCTGTATTTTGCAAGTGAAAAGACATTTTAATTTAATATTGATTTTAAAATAAATACATATTTTTTAACTACAAGTGAAGCAGCTAGAAGATCCTGCAAGTCCATGTAATCAAAAATAGAATAGAATAGTTCAATTGGAAGGGACCTTCAAAGATCATGTAGTCCAACTGTTCCAGACTGACTAGTTTCAAGAAATGCTACAGAACCTTTGCCGTAGGAAAGATCTCTTTATCAGAAGGATGATGCTTAGAACAAACTCCCTCATACTCTCCTTGGTCACCCTAGAAACTTCTTTTAGCTAAAACCACAGATATAAACATACTGTGATAAAACAGAAACAGGTTTTAAAAACAGTGAGTCTAAAAACCTCTCTAAGACTAAAATAAAGTAATAGAAGCACGACACCAACAGATTTGAGGAGAGAACACAGGAATGGTCCATCATGATAGGTAATATTTTCCTGAGAATGGCTAATAGACAACAGGGGTTTAGTAGCAAGCTGAATATGTAGTGATAGGTCCCTACAATGGTCTCTTTGCTTTCCTGAAGTTTCGCATTAATCTGCCAGAGTTTATGATCTTGTCTATTTTCTTTATTTGGACTTTCAATGCTGAAACCAGGTATTCTTTTTTGTCATCAAAGTCCCTTCGCCTGCTGTTTTAGCACCGGTTTTCTTTGTGTTTTCTACAGTATTTGGGATATGTGATATGATATGTATTTGTTTTTAGCCTCCACCAAGGGATCCTAAAACAAGTCTCTCCTACCAAAGTCTCCCCTAAAGAACCAATATTTTGTTCTTTTAGCCGTGCCTTTTAATTTCTCTTTGACAAAATACCTCATTTGCCTGTAGTTTCGTATTTTGAAATTATTATACCATAGTGTTCTCCCTCCTCTCCTGTTGAATCTTGGTGCATTTATGGTCACTGTGACAGAGAGGCTGCTGGATGGATCCATGGTAAGCCAGGGCCTGTACACAGCTCAGGGCAGTCACAAGCTGCTTCTGTTTTTGAGCGTCTCCCAGCTTGCCACTCTGAGGCAGTTATTGATGGTGACAAAACATTTAGTCTCTGTGCCATGCTCTGACATTTGTTTAATTTAATATGACTTAATAGGATTTAATATGAAATTGATGCCTGTCATCGTCACTGTGCTTCCTTCACTGTTGCTCTGATTTTTTTTATTTTCATTTTTTGCTAATTCATGACTGCTATCACCATCCCTGTCTGGAAATCTGTAGTACAATTTTCAACCTATTTATTTAGTAGTATTTGCCTGATCTGTGGGGTTCCTGTTACTGTTACCCCATTAATGCAGTTGATTTATTAACCTGCTTTCACTTTAATTTTACGTGAATGGAGAACAGCCTCCTCTGTCTTCCCTTTATATTTCGTATCCCATTGTTAACACATCCTACTCACAGCCTTTCTTCAACCAAGTCTCTGATGTGCTTGCTGTGGTAGTGTCTTTGGCCTTCTCCTTCCTCAATCTTATTCCTTAGACTACTAGCATCTTTTAGGAGCAAAAAATATGTTTCTTTGGATTGTGTGACACATCCAAGCACCTGAGACTTCATGAACTCCGCTGAGGACTTTGCAACTGGGTGTGCATAGAAGACTCGAATTCTACTAGAAGAGGTTGTGGTATATAATCTTAAGAGAGAAGCACAGGAAAATCTTGTATTCCTCAACATCAGTAGCTATTAGCTGCCTATTCAGTGCTTCTTAGAACTTCTTGTTGTTTATACAGCTATCAAATTGAATTTAATTAAAAAAGCAAATCAATTCCCACCTGCAGCTCTGCCATGGTATTAAGTACAGGCCTCTCCTCAACCTGGGAGATTAGATTTTAGTGTTGAGATTTCAAATGGCTTAAGAGATTATCTCTTGTGGCAAGCACAACTCTAGAACATGACAGTAGGAAATCAAGGTGTAGACTGGAAGTTACCTGTTCGTTCTATACACAAACAGATCTCTCTCAGTCCTCTAGATTGAAATCCTTCCCCACCCTTTGAAGGGAAGTTGTTGCTTCACTAAGTAGTCACCCCCTGCCAGTGATGGCGGGTGATCAGTGGATGGTGGCAATGAAAATGTGGAGAGGCATAGAGGTCTTTGAGGCTGGTCCTCCCATCCTGCTGCCCTACAGAGAGAGATGTGGATGAGAGTGTAGGATTGACTTGGGAGTGTCCTGGGATGGTGTAACACAGCTGTGTGTCTAAGCTTGTGAACAGGATGCTGAGGTTAAACTTATCACTTTTGCTGAGACAGCTGTGGGAAAGGCCTTGTTGTTTGCACCTAAGCGGGAACATGGTAGACGTGGCTGTACAGCTCCGTTTCCGCCTCGAACTTCAACACTGAGGCAGGAGCGTGTTTGCTGGAGGTGACCCTTGGTGACACATAGGCTTCTGCCAGCATGAGGTGCCACTCACCTGCTGGCTTGGGCCAGGAGCTTCCTCTCCTGGCATCACCTACCACACGGCAGCTCCTGTGGACAGGGAACAGAGCCCCATAAGGTGCCCGGCCCAGCCTGCCAAACCATTTCCACCAGGAGAGACAGTGATGGGGGAGCAGCCAGACTCAGCTGTCCAGGCCATCAGGCAAATCTCTGATGATGAGCCAGGTGAGAGGCTTGCCTGGGAATTTGGTCTTCAGGCCAGAGTCTGGGTCAGCTGGCCCTGTGGCCGGGCCGGTGCAGAGCTGTGGCTGACCTGGAGACCTCCTGAGAAGCTCAGGCAGGTACCAGTGGCCCCAGACCGAGCTGAAATGGGGCTCCTGGGCTGATTGATGGGCATTGGTGGGAGGAGGCCCCAGAGGCCTTTTAGTGCTCTTAGGGCCCTGGCAGCAATGTACGGTGTAGACACTCACTCCTAAAGACACAGAGCATGGGTGTATTACTAAATGACGGGTGGAGAAGTCTTGTAGTATATCCCTTATCTTTCTGTTGTGGTGACGATATGCAACACATCAAAACTTATCAAACATATCAAACCCCTCTGTTGTACCTATGTGTTGGGATAGGGATGCTCTAAATAGTTCCGTTTCTTACGGAAATGCCCAGGACACAAGCAAACTATCCCAAAACACCATCAATTTTTGTGTGGGTCCTGTTCATTGTGGTTCTTCTCTTCTCTTTTACAGCTCCCTGTCTGAGGTCAGTGGTTGTGCCAGGCTTGGCTATAGGCTTCGGGATACTGAGCATCTCCCTAACGATTGCTTTGATTTGGAAGATGAGTAAGTGTGCAAAGGGGTGCTGGTGGTGAGCAACTAAGAGCGAAGGACTAGAGACTCATCTAAGCACAGGAGATCAGATCCTGAACTCCAATATATTATATGGGGTTAAACCGGAAGCTGTTCTATGTTTCTACCACCTTTATGTACCTATTGCTTATTGAGAATATTCTGAAGAATACATGCCTTATGCAGACCCTAGGCAACCCATCTCAGACACTGTGGCAAAGAACAGGGAAACATACTGCATGTTTTTTGTAGACTTGTCTGCTATACTTAGGATGGTAAACTGTAAAACAATACAGAAGATGTGTAACACATTTGCATGCACACAGAAGGTGCTAGACCATGTAGGAGAATCTACTGTTTGCCTCATAAAATCCATTCGCCTGATATGTGACACAATCACATTGTGCCCACGGAATGATGTCATTTTTTTCCCTTATGTTTTGCACACCCAGAGTGCATTTTCCTTTCAGATAACCAGTTTTGGTTCTGAGGTAGCTGAGTAGCTCGGGAAAACCAAGGTGTAGAAGAGTTACACCAGCATTAGAGTGTGTGGGACACATGCACATGGAAAATGCACAGAGGATCTGAACTTCTGTGTTCATGTTTTTAGATGTTTATTCTGATTTGTGATTTCTGCATTGCACTTATCCAGAAGAGTTGCTTTTCAGTAGGCTCTTGTTTGCAAGTGCCTTTCTGTTTGTTGACTAATAGTAGAGAAAGACTTGGTATTTTAATTCTATTGCAGATGACTCCTACCCACACTGCCCTGAGCAGTGGATAGCCTACAGAGGGAGCTGCTACTCCTTCTCCAAGGAGAAGAAGGATTGGCGTTCCAGCCAGGAATCCTGCTGGGCCCAGGGAGCTCATCTCCTGGTGATCAGCGATGCCAAAGAAATGGTAATGTTTTTTTTTGTATTCTTTGAGGACCTTCCATTTCCTTGCAGATACCTCAGTGATTAAAATCTAAGCAGTGCTGTCACTCTGGCCATATTTTGGTTTAAAGGGCAGCAAGCCTTTAAACTATAATATTTGCACTATAATGTTGCAGTGCACTTGTGGTTTCAGTATACACCTAATAAGCTGCCAGCAAGCCAAGAAGCAGAGGGGAGAAAGGAGAAGTGAGGGTCACTGTCAGCTGCTCAGAATCATCCTAGGAGGGAAGTTGGGAGACTGCCTTTTCCACTGCCCCACTCCGCCTCCCTCCTAACCCCAACAAGGCCGACATGAATAATTACAGGAAAAGACTGTGGCACTGTGCAATCTCCACTCATTACTTACAAACCAGTCCATCACTACACTTCAGAAATGCTTCTTTTTCAAAGTGTCTTTTGCAAAACCTTTTGTTCCTGCAACCACTCCAGCTTCTTCTGCTCAGTCACCCTTGCCACTCCCTGTGTTCATGCACAGATACTTCCTTCTCAGTCTGTTTTCAATGCTGACTTCCTCTCTCTGACAAAAAACAACAACAACAAAAAAAACACACCTCAGTTGTGCTGGTGTTATCAGAAACCACTTGTTCTACTGCTCATTTTCCATCAGGTGCTCACTGGTGACAGGTGCATCTACTAAAGAAATGGGTAGAGCTGACCACTAGGGAAGTGAGGCATACCTGCACAAGGAGAGCAGAAGTACTTGATTTTGTTCTGTGCAAACCAGGACTCATGTCCAATGAGTCTCGTTGGGCTCATGTCCAATGAACATGGACAGCCTCCAGTCCGTGGATGAAAGTTGCTTTGTGTGATGTGTTCTGTAGTGGCTTACAAGGCTAGGTGTCTTCTGGTCTGGGAATATGTATCAGACTCTCATACTTTCTTAGGCAAATCTTGGCTCCTTGGGAAACACTCATCTTCCCCAAATTACCCATTTCTGTGCATGAAGAAAGTCTCTCTGTCTCTCTCTCAGTACTGTCCCTACCACAAGAGTATAATCCATTAACCCTCAGAAGACTTCCCCACATAAGTAAGACTTTCCTAGCTATCTGGTTATATATACCCTATTTTGCAAAGTGACTGTTCCTGCCCCGCCCTTTACCAGGGAAGCACTTCTTAGCACTTTAGCAAGCCAGCTTTGTTATTGAAATGTCTGAAAACGGCTATGAAAATGTCTGCTCTGAAGCTTTTTTATGGCAGCAGGAGATAAGGATGGGGCCCAGCCGTGCTACTGAAAGGTTGCTTTTGCTGGGTTTTAATGCAAATGTGAAGAAGACAAAAATCCCTTTCTCTCTTTCCCCCCTCTCTCTCTCCCCCTCTCCCCTCCACCCCCCCCTTTTTTTTTTGGGGGGGGGGAGGGGGGCTCTTTACCTCGGGGTAAGTTTCTATTGCAGGCTTCAACTTTTAACAATAGACAGAAGTTAAAGGTTAGGCAAAAGGAAATGAACATTGAAAACATGTAGGAGGAAGGTTCATACCAAATTGTAATGAGCTTTAGTTCTGAGCTCTTCGCACAGATCTGTTGGTGCCTGAACTTCCTGCCCTGACCAGAGTTTACCTTTAATTGTTAATATGTTGCATTATCTAGCTAGCTATATGGGAGAGAATTAATATTAATACTAGTAGCATACATTCCTACATAAAGCTCTGTGTAGGATACTCCAGAAGACTGTGCTGCATTTGTTTCACATATATTGCCCTGAACTGTGGAAGCACACTTCCTTGTGAGTATACATTTAGTTGTTATTACAGGCATGATCTCCCTGATCAGCCTGACTGTCTTAGCAGATGTGAAGAAGCAGTATTGTGAACCACATAAGGAACAGTCAAGTGAGAGGATGTATTTTGCTGTCTGTTCTCTTGACTTGTCCTTACCTCCATTTTCAGGCTGACTCTTAGTCTCTTTATAATTCATCACCGTTTCTAGAACCTGTTCAAGAGTATTCAAACAGCATGTTCCTGGATTGGACTGAGCAAGACCACAGGCTCTGACTGGATTTGGGAAGATGGCTCTATACTCAACGGCACCCAGTGAGTTTAATTCTGTTTTAAAAACAACAGTGCAAAATCAGATTCCCCAGTGTTTCAGAATATCCACACACAGTTCCTGCACCAGATACTGTCTTCCTGGGCACATTTTCTTTTTACCATTACCTGTATGTCACTGAACTCAAAAAAAGCCTACTTTTTACTGCCCTGCACTTTGTAAAGTAATGTACTTACGAAAAGGAAGGTTAATATTAGTATCTTCTTTTCTACTTCCTGCAAGCTGCTGAGAACAAGGGCGATTCACCTGTACTGCCTACATAGTTGCTCAGTCAAAAAAGCATACAGTCCATCATGTCTTACTGCTTTGGGCTAACTTGCACCCATTTTGCCAATTGCTGGTGTCTTTAAATGGGTGCAAGGACCCAGTCCTTTGCTGCTTTGCTGTGCCAGAAGTCAGAAACTTATTTTTGGCACAGTCGTCACTTATACAAACCTCAGCATTGTGCATGTGGCAAAACAGTATGATTTGGTCCAGTGCCTTTGCCTTGCCCTTTCCTTTTTATAGCAAGCAACACAATGAGTTATTCTCTAACACTTCTCCAGAAAGGAAGTTTGCCCAAGATCATGCTGTCAGTACACTAAGCACTTGGATTAGTTCTTTCTTTAAATCCAGCTTTCCGTTCTTGCAAACTTCTTGAAGGGTAATCAAATTTCCATGAATCTCTCAGCACTGCTGATCTCATGCTGATGGACATCACTGTCATTGCAGGCCATCATGTTTATGTTCAGTTCTGAGTTAGGTTCCACAATGGTAAAATGACTGAGATGTGTAAACTCCAAGGAAGGCTGTTTTCTTTTTTTGGTGTACATTTTGTTCTGTAACAGCTGTCCATTGGAGGTTGGATTTTGCCACTTCCTTCTCTGTGCTCCATCCTTCAAAATCAGAGCTTTTTCTTCCATGCCTCTTGGGGATAATCTCAGCATTTTCTCTCAGCCTCATTTTTGTTCCATGTCTCCTTGCAGAGTCCTGTCTAACAGCCCCGTGCAACAATGTGCTGTCCTCATACAGGATCTCTTTCAGGCCTCCAGCTGTGAATTTTCTGCTGCATGGATTTGTGAGAAATCTCTTAGATAAATCCCTTATACATTTTCATCTCACAACAGTCTCATCACTGGTACAAGTGGATCGTCGTCCTGCGAACCAAAGCTCCACACAAGACTGAGGTCTGTTCCTTGCTCTAACAAATGTGCTTTGTGAGGACAGGTTTGTTGCCCTTAAGGATGAGTTATCCTCAGTGCTAGATCCATTTCTAGTCCACGTCTGTTGGTTTAGTGATGTTTGGGACCAGATGAGACCTGGCACTTATCCCCCGTCTTTTCGTACTGTTTTCAATACTGTTTTTTGTAACAATAGAAGCTGGGTCTTCAGATCCCTGAAGGCAAGCTGGCCATTTTTCTTCATTCTTGAGCATCAGATTTAATTTCCATTCCCTACATCTCCATTGTATGGTGCCAGCAGGACGAGGAAAACAGAACCTGCTGTTCACGGTCAGTAGCATAAAACAGACTCCTTCCAGTGGCAGCCTCTCATTTTGCATCCCAGTGTTATGAACAGGAGAGAAGAGGGTGAAAGGAAACTACAACTTCTGTGAATCCAGCAGTGAAAATAAACATCCACTACTGTACTGGACCAAATATACAAATGTATATCCATGTCTTTGCTTCTCTCTGTTGGAAGAAACCATCTGCACACCATGTTTTATAGGCCAACTTCAAGAAAATTTGTCATGAGCCTAGACTTTTGGAGTCAAAGGAATGCAGTTTATTGTGTGTTATTATTGAATCAATCAAGAACATGTTTCTTTTTCCACCTCTGGAGGTTCATACTGCAGAGAGAGGAAGCAGTGGACAAATCCCTACTACAAGTTTTCAGGTGACATAGAACAGAGAGGCTAAGAATGGGAAAGCATAAAACATGGCAAACATTAACATTGGGACAGTAGGTTGTATTTCCACACACCTGAAAAATTATTTTTTCACCCAGAGATTTTGTTACAACATAGGAAGATAAATGTTATTAATTTCCACTTTATCCTATTTCTCCTCATTTATTTGTATCATATTTCAGTTTACTATTAGCAGTTTATCCCTTGGTCTGGGATTGCAGTTCATAGTCTAACTGCAGTCAGAGCAGTTACTCTGACTGCACTGCCTGATGGCAGGGTGTGAGCAAAATGTCTGCTGTTGATGGTCTGTTGGTGATGTCTGATGGTGAGTTTGACTGTACATGTCCAACAGGTCTGGTGCAGGTCAGGTAGGCATACACTGCTCAGCCTGTGCGGGTGGTCTCTGGAGCACATATAGAAGCTGTGGCCTGTGCTGAACATCTGCCTCGCTATGCATATGTGACACAGTGTGCATGTGAGCGTCTCCATGGGGATTTCCTAAATAGCGAGTAGCAAACCTTCGCAAGCAGCAGGTTAGTGGTAGATGTTTTAAGGTGTGTGTTTGGTCTGGGAGAGATCTAAACATGCTACATACTACATGCTAAATGTAAGGACAAGGAGGGCACTCTGGGTAGCAGGAGGTGGGTGGGTGGAAAGGACATGTCTGGGGATATGAGGCTGAGGAGATGAGTGTGGAGGAGTGCTAGAAGTGAAGAGAGAATGAAAGCAAAGAACCAGGCAGCATGGTGCAGGGCAGGGAAGGACTAGAGAGAAAGTAATTGTCCCAAGCACTGGAGATTTCATCTGAAAATGTGAGATTAAATGTTCAGTAGGAGGACTGCAAATAAGTTGGCAGTGATTGTTAATGGGATTGTTACTGCTATGCCACATGTAAATAAGCATTACAAAGAGCAGTGTAATCACAGAGATAACAGAAACAAGGTGTTGTTTCCGAAAAGAAAATTGCTGTTTTCCCACAGCAATTTTATTTTAAAATATTTTAATTGTCCTTGCATCACCTGGTTGAAAGGAGCAGTTTTATGCAGTTTTGAGCAATCCAGTTGCAACACAGCAGGAAATTCCTAACAACGCCATATCCCGAATGCTTTCAATTGCATATCCCCCGGTATGTGAAGTTTGACATTTACAGAGGGTGTAACACATGGAGAATCCAGGGCAAATTAAAATGAAAATAGAGGCCTTAGCATAGTCAGATAAGGGGTTGTCTGCTGAGACTCATATAGAGTTCACAGAGCAGAGGGGATAAAGTTGGGAATTTTCCCAGCAAGGGTAGGTCTGCTTTTCAGCAACCATATCTATAATGGTCAGACCTGGGGAAACTGGAGGAAAACATCGGTGTTTTAAGCAGCAGAGTAGGAGCTATAAACCTTAAGTTTTCACCGCAGATTCTCTGGGTTACTGTGGGTGAGTGATTTTGTGAGTGCCATTCAGCTATCAAAAGAAGATACTGTCCCTGGCTCCCAAAAAGTTGTCAGGACCTGTGAAATAATGGTGGAGACATTGCCTGCATTGTCAAAATGCTGGTAGCATTTACAGTAAGGAACCTAACAGTTACTTTACCCAGTGAAGAAACAGCTACTCACAATATCACAGTGCCTATTTGTGAGGTGAACATGACTCTGAGCTTACCTAGTTTATCATATGAATAGTGCAACAGCTTTGCTCCTCCTAGGACTTTACAGTGCAGTGCATGCTAGACTATTTTAACTATCAGCTCTTCAAACATGGCCTCTCATTCTCATCCCAAAGAGATGCTCAAGAAATGTAAAATAAATAAATGGATCGGGTTGCCTTATAAGTGGGCCATGCTTTGAAAGGAAGGGATTTTCAGTTAGGGATTTTACTGTTTTAATGATGCAATTGTCTTCTCTTTGGGTTCAAATTTTCCCAATACTGAAAGGATTTGAAGCAAGTATATTTATTTACATGAAAAGCAGTTGAACAAATATGTTTGCAAGAGCTTTTTATCTTCTGCCTAGAGCATGTTTATATAACTGACCAATACATACTAATTTTGTTGGAAGTAAGTTCTTATATGAACACTGTAAGCAGTAATGAATGACTGATAAATGGTAAATTCTCCGTCCTTAGAGGTTTATAAGATTTTACTTAACAAAGTCATGGGAGACCTGATATAGCATTGGCAACAGTCCAGCTTTAAGTGAAAGGATGGTCAGAGACAACTTCCAGAGCTCCCTTCCAATCAGCACTTCTGTGATGTTATCGGTGAATGCAGCTTGATTCTTGGTTCAGATACAGGATACTAACTGCTGTTTTTGCAAAATAGAAGCTTCCCTGTCACTTTCAGCTACACCAAACAACAGAACTTCAGATTCACTGCAGGAAATGCAGGGAAGATATCATTAAAACACATTCCCCTAATAAACAGGCTAACACCTTTCAGGAGTTTTCCTGGGTACTTTAGAGATAAACCCTTAAAATTCAGCCAAAAAAACTCTAGAAAGCCTGTTGGCTTTCTCAGCCATACTTACAGCAGATGGAAACAACAGGAGAGAGGGAAAGCTCATTTCCACTGCCTCGTTTATGCTACCACCTATAAGGTGAATCACATGGGCCATGCAGAAACCCTTGGAATTAGACTTGTGAAGCCCCAAGTTGCAATTGGGAGTGTGATGGAGACCAAGCAGCTTGAGAACAGATTTTAAGAGGTGGTTTGGTATCTGTGCATGCTCATTGGTATCTACTGGGACTTTCAAGATTTTAAAAAACTTTCCCCTCAATTGACTGAAAGAATTTCCTGGTTTTTGGCTACACAACACACTTAGGACCAAGGTCCTAAAAACCGGGACCTGGTTTCTGGTAAGTGTGAGCTGTTACACTATTTGCTAAAAAGCATAGTGTTGGCTTTCCCTGCTGTGTGCACCTCTTTCCTGTAAGGTTTGTATTTAATCAGTTTAAATCAATGTAAATTGTCATCTCCTTTTACTACTCCAAGTACAAATCCTTCTCTGTAGGTGAGGCAAGTTTTCCTGGGGTACGCTTCTTTTGGGCAGGCAGAGCAACCCTAAGGCACCAGATGGAGAAGGCAGAGCACAAGCTTGGGCTGCGTTTCTTTTCTGAAGTCCCCAGGGAACTTAGACATGAACTACTGCCCTCTTTTCTTCCCATACAGGTTGCTGCAGGGCAGAATGAGATCCCTAATGAATGTTTGTTCTCTCACTAAACTTGGATTTCTTAACTCCAGACTTCCTGAGCATAGCAAATTTAGAATGATAGTAGGAGAGGGGAAGGGCAGACATAACTGATTTATCCTGTTACCCTTTTTATTCTCCAAATTATGTTCTCATCCTCTAAATTGGATGTCTATTCTTTGGAGCTTGAGTAGGACTATGAATAGGACAGATATTCTACTGCTACTTGCAAGGGTAATAATTACCAGAGCTATTGATCCTCCTGCTGCAGACCAAAGTAACCCTGGTAGAAATAATGGTTAAAAAGAAATTTCCCCTTAGGATACAACACTATCCATCACACTGCGTTACATAATGAAACCAGGAAGGACTCCACCAAAAAGCAATAACTTGATTTATTTGTCCCAATAAGATGACCTGGAACAAGAACCAGTATAGACAAAGCAAGACCTAGGCCACGTATGTTCTCCTGTGTGAGGGCAAGTGCTGCTCTGGGGGACTAGTTAATGTGTTACATGCTGTTACTGGGTTGAACTTTTGGCAGCTTTCTATCATGTTAGTGACACTGCTACGGTGAAGGTCAGACTATCTCTGAAGATTTGATTGTCCAGTTGATCTCTGGCCCCTTTTCCTGGCATTAGCTGTGGTGGGACCAGGAATAGAGAGCACAAGAGACCAGGGTGGGTGGAAGGGAAATGTTTTCACAGTTTGCACTCCCTGCTTTCAGATCCTGTGGGACTGGCCTGCTTGTCCTGCTTGTAAATGGGGGTTTGGCACACCCACTCTTGCTTCCTCAACACTTGCTCAACCTCCTGCTCCCAGTTCCAAGCAAATCATCTCTCCTCCAGGAGCCTCCAGGATCAGAGCCATGGCCAGCTGGGAGCCCTGCCAGAAATGGAGGCCTTCCTCTTACCCTCCGTTGTTAACCCTTCTTTTCTCTAGCTATCACCCTTCCTCCTGCATCTCCTGCTGCTCTGCCCCAAAGAGACAGCTCCAGCCTGCTGGGCAGTCTCCCCTCCCTCTTCCCCCAGTACCTGGCCTTCTGCCTGGGCTCAGAGCAGCTAGTTTCAGCTCCTCCTTGCAAGCCTCTCCCATTTCCGGACAGGCCCTGGCCCACTGCCCTTATCTCTTCCAGCCCCTGGGGCTGTTTGCGGAGGAAAGTATAAAGGGGTTAACTTAGAGAGCAGAGGTGCAGTACAAGCGGCACGAACCAGGCTGGGTTATCTGTTTTTCTGCTCTACTCGCCACATCCTGCTCTGCACCATGGGGAAATATGGACTGCCCAACAACTTAAACATCTTTCTCCTTCTCTTCTTCTTCCTTCCTGGAGATACCTCGCCCGTCTCGCCCGTCACAGAGCCGTAAGCTACACAGGGGGGTCCCAGGGCAGGCAGGAGAACTGGGCTTTATTCCTCTATCTGCTGCTTTGTGTCTCATCTGCCGCCTACTTTCCTTTACCTGGGTATAAAGACACCAGAACTGGGTAAAACATCTGCCAACAGCAGCTCTAGTGCTTCAGAGGGACCCAGAGCTGTCTGTGAAACAGATATCAGTACAGCTGCAGCCAAAAAAAAAAAAAAAAAAAAAAAAAAAAGGAAAAAAGAGGGAAAGAGCTTTTGCTTTTAAAGAGAATTGACGTGTTTTCAACGAAACTCTGCAACAAATTGTTTCTTTCCTCAACAGACAACTTTTTATAGCTGTTTTATAGCAGTTTACACATTCAGTTTTTCTTAAGTGTGACACTATTTTATTTTTTTATTTTTGAGAAGACAAACGTTTCACTCATTATGTTACTCCCAGGTCAAAATGCCTAGGAGATGTGAGCATTTTTCTGTTTGATAACACACACACACACACAAAAAGAACAAATAACAGATTTGGCATGATCAGTTTCATTTGCTAATTCACATATTTCTGTTCAGCCAATGGAATGAAAATTTCGGTCTCACCCAGCGTTACGTGGAACTGTAAAACTGTGACAGTTAAGGTCTGTGAGGTGCTAGCAGACGGCAGGGGTACAGCATACTGCATTCCTTCACCTCCTTTTGCCCCGTTTGTTTGTGATGGAGTATGGATTGTGTGCATGTATGGAAGGCTGTGCTTGCAGCGCTTTGATAAATACCGGGTAAATGGACAGCAGGGTCAGGATCCAAGGGGCCAGAGCTTTCTCCCTGCAAACTGGCTGGTGGACATAAAGGCGTCAGAGCCTCCCATGCCACCAAGAGGAATGCCCTACCTTACTACTGAGGTGTTGAGGTCCCTTTTACCAGTCACTTGCTGTTTTGGGGGTGAGGAGGCCAGACTTTGCCCACCCAAAAGGGTGCACTGGTTGCCATTAGGTGGATCAGGTTTGATTCCCAGATACAGTTCTGGGCAGCATGCCAACACCAAACTGCTCATGCTCTGCAAAGTGGTAGGCTGCCTAGGACAGAGCAGGGACCCACTGCTCACGATGACCCAGAAGTGCATCACTTCCCTGCAAAGAACTGAATTTGCTACAGGGTTTTGCTTAAGATCTGGCACCACACTGTGGCAGTTTTGGATCCCTGTCAGGATTGAGAGTAATGCTACAGATGGTTGGCAGAGTGGAGTCAATGCTGTTTATTCACTAGGTACTGGTACTTGAATAGCTCCTGAATACTACTAACATAGTCCGTTAATAGACTTTTGTCTCTTCTTGCCACAGGCAGTATTCAGAGTCCCAGGAAGGAGCACTGTTATTGTGCTGGAACCTGGAAAAACATACATCTTCCAGACTTTTACATTGAGAATTTCTTGTGGTATTTTACTTTTGAGACCAGGCTCTCTGCTTTCCTGAGCTATTACAGACATGTTAGAAATCTTGCTACACTCCTAGAAAAAGTACCTCTCTCCCTGAGCAGTGAGGGCTATAGTCATCAGATTGGTTTATTTGCCCTTTCTGTACAGCTCCTTCTACATGTTCCTGCTCCTCTGACTTAGCCTTCCCTCTCTTTCTAGGCAATACATGGTGCTGCTGCCCTCTCTGATACACACTGATGCTCCTGAGAAAGTCTGTGTTCAGCTGACCCACCTGAACGAGTCTGTGACGCTGAGTGCCACGCTTGAGTATCAAGGGGAAAACAGGAGCCTGATTGATGATGTGGTGTCAGAGAAGGATATATTCACCTGCACCCCTTTCTCTGTGAGTATCTAATCCCTGTGGGCCCATCCATTGCACCAAAGATAAGCTGTAAGGGCACTGAATAGTAATGAGCAGAGTAACACTGTATAGGTATTCACTTTTCGCTTGACCAGGTATGTTCATGTTCATCCTCAAAACCCTTTTCACAGCTGAGCTCTCCTTAGCATATCTGAATGGGAAATGCTCAATCCTGGAAAGCCAGCCCCTCTCTAAGACAGGAGGAGGAGATGTATAAGGATCTGACGTCTGGTTTGGAAAAGGAAATGTTATGCAAAGACTAGAGACATTATCAGAAGGAGGAAAGGGATTACTCCATTCCCCCTGTGAATGTCAGAAGGACAGAAAGATTTTGATCAGGGCAGTAAGAATTTCTTGAAACTGAGTGGCAGAGTTGTGAGTTCCTTTACTGCACAATACTTGCACAATCAC
The DNA here is from genome assembly GCF_011077185.1 of Oxyura jamaicensis. NCBI lineage: Eukaryota > Metazoa > Chordata > Aves > Anseriformes > Anatidae > Oxyura > Oxyura jamaicensis. Next base: position 78,765,049 of record NC_048893.1, on the reverse strand, counting down.
TACACAGCAGTAGGAAAGTATAAGAATATGGGACAAGTAAAGATCAGTCTCTTGTTCCTGATTTTAGTCTTCTTCACCTCTGTGTTGGGTCTGTCAGGATTATATTAGATTTGTTATTTTAGGAAGGCCAGTTCAGTTCAATAAGCTTTTACAGGTAGTCCATAACATAGTTGCCTTCTTGTCATCCTCCAGCTTCCAAAATTAAGTAGCCAGTCACCAGCCACATTTATCACTGTGAGAGTGAAGGGGGAGACCCTGCAGTTCAGCAGCCGCAAGACGGTGTTGGTCAAGAATTCTGAGAGCTTGGTCTTCGTCCAGACAGACAAACCTATCTACAAGCCTGGACAGACAGGTACCAGGGAAGGGGTGGAGATTGGCATTTGAAGCATAAATGACTACTAAAACTGTCCAGTTTTAGTGCTTTCAGTGGGGGTCAGAAGAGCGGTCTCTCTTAGCTGAGTTGTATGCTTTTAATCCTCCATGTGGGAACAATTTGGGGAACTTTAAAGTACATGCATGCAACTGGGGCACCTGTGCACACTCCCTGTGCCATTGGGAGTTCTGTTGTTGTGGTCCATGCAGTTTGGATTCCCTTCCATAGAGTTCTGACCCCCTTTGTTAAAACCACAAAAACTGGAGCAATGACTGGCTATTTGTCCTATAGAAAACAGGGTCAAAATTCAGGCTAAGTTGTGAAATAGTTTTCAAAGTGGCAGCTGATTTTGCTCAACTTAAATTTATTTTTGGTCCCGATTAATCAGTTTCTGATGCCCATGGTCGGTAAGATGTTCCCACTGCTATGGATTTGCTCTTAATATCCTGTAATTAATATAATTTCTTATATGGGCAGCATAGCATGACATAGCTTTGTAGTGAATGAGATTTCTATAGAAGAGAACAACTGTCATCTGTTGTACTGTGTTTGCAAATAATGTTTTCTGCTTGGTGACTGCACTGTGAAACCTCACTATATGCTTTTCTCCATCAGTTCTGTTCAGAATTGTTTCTCTGGATGAAAACTTTCACCCCGTGAATGAGCTGGCAAGTATAGCACTTCCTCTTCAGTAGTTGTTTGGCCTTAAATCTTCTACGTGTGAACAGTAAGGAAAGAAATGTCCTTTGGGGGAGATAGTTGTGCAGTTCCCAGGTTACCTCAGATCTTGTTAACAGGATCTGTTCTTCAGATTTCTGCATAAGACTGCCTCTGCATTCTTGGAAAGGTTTGAGAATGTAACTGCAAATGAACAATGGTGTAAACACCTCAGCAGTGAGCAATTCTACCACTATCACAGTGGACATCTGCTCTAGCTGGTATTCCAGATAATCCAATGTTAGTAATTTCAGGTGACTTTTCTGTCCTGGGTGAATGCCTGATACATATGATGCCTCTCTCTTGATGTATTTCAAAATGCTTGATTGCTCCATATCAGGGACTTTCTTCCTTATCCCACTGCATTATCAGCTAGTTCCCTGAAACACGGTTGTAGCCATGGCCATTTGACTGTACTGTTTGCGCTCTGTCTAAATGTGCATTCTAAATATGCTGTTTAATTTCTTCCCTTTCTAGTTTCCGCTGGTCTATATTGAGGTATGTACAGACATGAAATTCATGTTCAGATCTATAAACTTGCCAGTTCCTCAAGATGTTTCTTGTTTATTTTATTTATATAGCAGGTCTGTAATCTTTATTCAAACACATAAAGCTTTAATAGGTATGGTGGCAACCATGTACTTTGGGCCTAGAGCTCATTTTGTTGTCCAGCCCTGGGCTCCCCACATAATCTTGCTATTCCTGCCCTGCAGCCTCCTGTGGTACTGGGGGTGGGCCTCCCCTCACTGCTTTTGTTGGTGCTTTTTAGTTATTGCAGCCTCACACTGTTCTCACAATTTCCTTGTGGTCTCATTATCTACAGGACCCAAAGAAAAACCGTCTGTACCAGTGGACAAAGGCAGAGTTAAAGGGGGGGTTAATCCAGCTGTTCTTCAACCTCACCTCTGAACCCATCCAAGGAACCTACTCTGTGGTGGTACAGAAAGCCTCTGGGAAGATAATCCAGCATCCCTTCTCTGTGGAGGAGTATGGTAACTGTTGCTGCAGTTTCAGGTTCCTTGCAGCTAGCCCAATGGGGCATGAAAGATTAATTGAACAGAGTGGTAGATATGATCAGGATGTCCTGCATGGCTGGAAAATGTCTCTCTGTCCTCTCCCTCCCAAGCATCATTCCTTTTGGAGAAGAGAAGACTGAAGGACTTGGGCAATCTGTCTTCACTCCTCCCTAAGCCCCAGGCCATGCAGTGCAGTGCTCCCAACTGCCTATACCAGCAAAGCTCCCAGCATGATCAAGTGTGCTTGTAGCAGTCTGTGTTGTTGACCAGTGGCTATACCTCCTTTCAGAGGTGATTTAAAGCCACAACCTCATCTTCAGCTGGCTACACACGTCAAGTGTGATGCTATGAGTCTAGGTCTCACCTGCCTGAGTTGCAAAGTCCTGACTTTTGGTGTATGCTGGGGCTGTAAATTCAGATCTTGCTTGTCCTCCCTCACAGGCTAAGCCTGTAGTTGTTGTGATGCCTTAATGCCTTAACATACCTCTGATGCCTGTCCCATCTGCTTGGCTAGGAAATGTGACCCTAATACAAATCTGCACATGGCTCCTCCTTCCCCTGCCTTCCCTTCCAGTAGTCACTGCCTCCCTCAACACTCCAGCAAGCCAGCAGCAGCCTTCGTTTCATAGTCTGCTATGATCATGTAGAGGATGAGTCTTCTGGAAGCCCACTGTCCTCTTTAATTGGAACGGCTGCCCTGAATTCCTCCTAGTTCTCCCAAGATATTCACCGTCCACAAACCCTCTTGCAGCTGGATTTGGATGTGATGTTACTCGGTGATAAGTCAGCAGGGAAGCTACGGGGTCTTTCTTATTTTCCCAACTGCTAAGGTTGGCATGCTTTGGAAATGCAAAGACCAGGCTGCAGTCCCAGCTCTGTATGTTTTTGAGAGATCTTTGTTGACCTAACTATCCTTTTTAATGTATCATACTGCTGTGGGACTGATAGCCCTTTTGTTACCTAAAGAGCTGCTGTGTTTTAATAGTTGGTGTGATAATCCTGTCTTCTTACCTGACACAGCGGCTGGCTGAATGCCGGCGGCTTTCATTGACTTTGGTGGGATGTGCAGATGACACTGGCCACTAAAATCTGGCCAGTTAGATGCTAAAAGCTTTCTGAACATTTGTAAGAATAACCTTTGAGCAGCCTTCGGGTCTCATTCTTATGTTACTCCCCACCATATAGACTATTTTCCTTTGGTTTTGCTGCAGTGCTGCCAAAATTTGAAGTAACGGTGAAAATGCCCAAGGTGATCACCATTCTTGACGAGAAGCTGAAGGTGACAGTTTGTGGCTTGTGAGTGTCATTCTTCTTTCAGTCCTTGGTTTCTGGTTTCTCCTCAGCTACTGATGAAGGTCCCTTTGGGAGACTTCATTATATTTCTCAGTCATTTGTGGGGTTCTAGGACCAAATAGACTACATATACCATTAGACAAAAGGCTTTACAATTACTACTTAGGACACTTTGTAACATGTAGAAACGTATTCTTTTCTGCCTTTTTTTTGAGAGTATTTTTGCATATTTTTTGACATATGAGAGTCATAGAGGATATAAGATTAGCTGCCATTCTAGAGAAGAGGTCTTTGTTTAGCTCAACTCGGAACTGCATTTTAAATGTGGCTTCTCTTGTCAATGCTGTGAGAAGACCATTCAGTGATGTTTCCTTTGAGTTATGTTGTTCAATTCTGCATGGCATGTTCCATGCATCCTGCAGGAAGAGACAGCATGGGAAGAAAAATGAGCTGAAAGACCCAATGCACATACATAGATAAACCAGTTGCATCTGAATTGGGTGGTGATGTCGATACTTGCAACATGTTCTCCAAGACTAGGTGTACTCTCAACTGAATAAGCATTATAATAAATGATTTCTGCAGACTTATGTCTTATTCCTAGGAATCAGGATTATAAGACTCAGTGCTTCTGCCCTCATTGCCAACCTTGATCCTAAAATGTTACCAAATTTCTTGCTGCCTTTTACTTCCTTTGATGACCCTGCTGTATCTTGGAGGTGGTTCTAGGGAAGAATTTTGGCTCCACTGGGGGTGAGCTAATCAGTTTCTCCATTCCTTTTACATTTCTCATGACTCTGTTTTTCTTTCTATCCTCCCTGCTTGTAGATACACATTTGGGAAGCCTGTTCCTGGTCTTGTGAGCTTTCGTGTGTGCAGGAAGTTTCAATACTCATCTACTTGCTATGGTGAAGAGTCTAAGGCAGTGTGTGATGAGTTCTCTGGACAGGTGTGTCACGATTATTCCTGGGGGCAAAGTAATAAGAGAAAATGTGGTTTATTAAGCATGCCTTTTAGGCACAAGTTTGCTCTGATGGAATATGTACAAGCATGAGTGTGAAGAGGGGAGAAACTCCATGTATTTTAAAAAAGCCTTAAGAAGAAAAGAAGATTGGGTGCGAGGTTAAATGTGAAAGGCCTGTGCTGTAAGAAAGATGTGTGTAAAGGCAAGAAGCTGATAGAGAAGGAAGAGGTAAAAAAAAAATCAGGAGACTAGCAAATATAAGGGAATAATGAGATAGAATAGGTATGCACGGTGAATGCAGAGTTGGGGTTGGCTTGCACTAGAGTCAGTGTGTGGGATCAGAAGTTGTTGTTTGAGACGGGAAAGGAAGATAAAGAAAGAGAGGAGTTTGAGCAAGGAGGAAAATAATATGAATTTAGCAGCAGTGATTAAGACAGACAGATACCCCCCTGACACACACACTATTATCACACCGGCAAGTCTATAGAGCAATACCAAATGGCGTTTGGAGCAAGGACAAGTTCACTAGTGCTAACTTAATTGACAGAAACTGAAGGTAATAGCAGTTGTGGAAGTAGGCTAGGACAAGAGAGCAAGCAGAAGAGAGCATGATTCTTGGAATGTGCAACAGCATCATCCCCACAATTGCCTCTGCCACTGTGCTGTAATCCATGCTAAATGGAAATATGAACATTGCGGTGCTAAATTCTGTTCCAGGTAGCTTTTCCCTCGACTGTGGAGACCTGTCTTGTACATGAAGATGATAATGAGAGGTGGCAAGCTTTGGAAATACTTTTCCAGCTGTTTTATTCTTTCTACACATACACAGACTTTATGCATGTTTTATGTATCACTAGTACTGCCTGTGCATTTTAAGTCAGCAGCTATATTCTAATGTGCCTGACACCTGGCAAATGCTTCCTGTGTGGCATACACAAGAATAATTCTCTATGCTTCTGTATCAAGTGTTTAGAATACCAAACTTCATAAACACATGCATAAACAAATATCTTATAGTTTGCACATTCTTTGCTCTGCTGTTCCTGCAGATACTTCAGAATGCTCCTTGCCAAGTTATTTAGGTGCTTTTCCAGTTTTGATTAAAATTATGAAGAGAATGACCTGTGAGGCTGTGAGCTTTTCTTCCACCTAAACACAGGACACAATGATGGGATCATTAAGTTAGAAAAATGTCATGCACATAACAGACATGCACATAATTATAACAGACTTTTTGTTTTCCTCCAACAGACAGACAACCATGGTTGCATTTCTGAAGTGGTAAAAACCAAGTTATTCCAGCTCAAGAGAAATGGATATGAGAATAAGCTGCATGTAGAGGCTAAGATTAAAGAGGAGGACACAGGTATGAATGATCTAGATCAAAGAGACACGTAATAAGCCCTGGAGAGACCAGCAGAGGGGCCTGCTGAGTAAGAGTTAGGGAGAAAAGCATACTCCCAGTTCTGGAATCTTAAAGTTTCCTGCCTGGATACCAGGAGCATCAACTAAAATTTCTTATCCAGCAAAGGAGTATTGACCTGGAGCAAAAATAATTAATGTCAGGGAAAGGCAAATTAATTCTTCAATCTTCTTCCTGCAGGAGTGGTGTTGACTGGAACAAGCTTCTCCAGGATCACAAACACCATCAGCAAAATCACCTTTGAGAATTCAGACTCCCACTACAAACCTGGAATTCCCTTCTTTGGACAGGTAGGGAAACTGTGAGAAGTGGAGCGTCATGAGTGCTTAACAGTTATGTTACTGAACCTCCAGGATGGGCACATGCCCACATCTGCAAAGATGCTGAACCTCAGTGTTTCTGCTAATCCCTGATGACCTCCTCTCTTCTTCAGGCTTTCTAATCTGGGAACAGCAGCTGAGAGCATAGCCCTCATTCTGCTTCCCCCTCTGTCCTTGTGATCCCACTTCTTCACTCAAGTCACATTCTCTGGTCTCCTGCTTAATAGGAGGCCTCAACTGGTGTAAGTGCATGCCAGTCTCTGTCCACTCTTCTGGCTCAGAGGTGGAGATAAGAAAGAGACAATGAAGTAAGATTCAGAAAGTTCACAGCCCTCTCTGGAAAAGAGAGGTGATGTGATATACATGCAAAGTGCCATGGAAATTTCCCTTTCTCAGATGGACCCAACACCCTCAGCTTGGTGACTGTACAGGTGGCAGGCACTGTTCTCCTGTATCATACTGGTTTTGTTCCTGCAGGTGAAACTTGAGGATGGGTCTGGTGCTCCAATTGCCAATGAAACTGTGAGGATTTCTTTACAAGGAGGCCAGGAAACCAACTACACGACAAATGAAGAGGGCAGGGCACAATTTTCCCTGAACACTTCCATGCTGGAATTGGAATCTGTTGGAATTAGAGTGAGTCATGGGGGCAAAGTGATGAAGTGACCAGCAGGGCTGGAGGGGAAGTACTTCTGAAGTTTCTACTATATATACAGAAGCACTTAGCTTCTTGATCCTGGTTGTCTTTGCCAACCTTGGCATCACTATGGTGGAAATAGCCATGCAACAGACCAGGTTGCCATGTGACAATTGCACTTAGCTTGTATTTGATTTTGGCTTGGCAATAGTAATACAGGGCTAGAAGGAACATCAACAGATCATATAATCCATTCTGCTCCAAGGGATCACCAACCCTACCTGGACAAATCTGTATCAAGGATGCATCTAACTTATTCTTAAAAATTTCTCATGGTGGAGTGCTGCTAGTGTTTCACTGTTTTTTCAACTAAATGATTTCTCAGGTGTCTCATCTAAGCATCTCTTAAGGTTCAATTTAGTGTTCTGAGATTCTAAACTCCTTCCCTCCTTCCCTCTCTCCTTCCTTTCTTCCCCTGCCATAAATAGAAAAACAGTATGAACCATTCACAGAAATTCTCTCTGTGGTGTAGAGTTCATTTATCTGGAAGAAGTAAGTAATGCTGAGCATCTTTTGTTAGTGAAAAATGCAATATATATGTAACATACACATTTCCTAATATTTCACCTTGGAATAAGGCACTTTGTCTAGAATTATATGTTTTTGTTTTTTTTTTTTTTTCTCCATACAATTCTTTAGTCACAGATTAAAACCATTAAACATATCTAGAAGTTACCACAATGTGCTTGAAGGTTGCAGAATTTTGCAAGATAAAGAGAAGGCAAGAATTTCCAAGTGTAGTGAGAAAGATAAAGAAATAAGGGCATGGAAAGCACTTGAAATACTGAAATATCACTCTTAGAAATGTGAAATATTTTCCCCTCACTCTTATTTTTAGGAAGACACAGCCTCTCAACCCCTAAACTTCTGTTTGGTTTATGTTTTGAATTCTCAATTGGAGAATTTTCCTCCTTTTCCGTAGCATCCTCAGTTTGATCCTGGAGCTAGTAATTCCTGAACTGGACAGCACCATCTGTTCTCCAGTTCCAGTAATGAGAATAAAAATTAAAATTGGTTTATTTTCTCTTTAAACTAACTGAGAATTAGAGAGGGCAAGATATTACTGTAAATAGCCCATATGCTGATACTGACAGTAAGTAAACCACCAATACAATTCAGCCTGTTTGAGACAAAGCCCAGCTTCTCTGGGATTGAATCATTCCCAGTTATTTGCTCAGGATACCACCACCCTGTCTGTCTTACATCTTCCAGGCTCATGTTTCTGTTTTTGGTAGAATACCTTTTCACTTTAAGTACAAAAAATACCAAACCTGTAACACTAGACCATGAATGTTGGTCCCAGTTCATCTGCCTGTGTCTGAGGATCTCCATGTGTGTATTTTCTCCATTTCCAGGCAACTCATAAAACACGCTCCCACTGCTTTGACCATTCCTGGGTTTTTCCAAGTTATGAAGAAGGCTATCTCTCCATAAAGCGCTTTTACTCCCCTAGTAAGAGCTTCCTCAAAATTGAGCCCAAGTCTGAGGTGCTAAGTTGTGGCTCCCCCACAGAGGTCCGGGTGCACTATATCCTTACACCAGAGGCCATAGGAGAGGAGAAGAAAATCGTCTTTTACTACCTGGTAAGTTTGCACTTCCCATGCAGTCAGTCAGTTTGTCACTGGTAATTGTAGAGGAGGTGGAGATGGAAATTGTGGTTTGAGGCAGCAGGCTTTAAACACTTCCCCATCATCCTCCACATGTGCTTTTCCCAGGAAAAGGAGGGTCAAAGAGTGAGGATGTCCCAACGTCCCCTGGGTGAGCACTGGGATTCTGCTACAGGGAGGCAGAGAACAGCTCAGCAGGATGCAACCTAAACACACATAAACACACAGTTACTCTCCCCTCAGGTTCTCCCTCTTTAAGGTTTAGCTCATGCATAACCTCAGTCACAGCAGGGTTTCTCCTTCCATTCAGGTGATGGCCAAAGGAATCATCAAGCAAGCAGGCACGAGCATTCTGGATTTGGACCAGGAAAGTGGTAAGTTTCCCTCCCCTGCCATATTGTCTCTGTCTCGTGAGGCTATGCAACTGTGGCAAACACACAGGCTGCTTGCATGTGCAGTGCAGGGATCCCCATATCCTTGTTCCCTAGGATGTGGGAAGAGTTTGAGCTTTCTTTTCTGTCTTTACTCATTTTTAGCACAGATTTGTGCTAACCCCTGTACCAGCTGTCTTTGTTCTGACACTGTATTTCCAGGGCTCCAGTGCTCCTCAGAGACACAGTATGGTGGTTTGTTTTTAGAAACTCAACCAAAATTCATCTTGCTTATGCACTGTAGAACAGGACTTGAAACAGGCCTTTTCAGTCAGACAGTGAGACTTCCGCATCTCTTTGGAAACAAGTTCCTCCCAATTGGAGGCCTAGAGTTTTGTTATGGCTAGAATGAAGTTCATAATCAAGAAAAAGCTGGAAATTTGGCTGCCCTGTGAGCAGGTTTCCTGTACTTCAACTTTTTGCTCTTGTTTTGTTAGCCAATGGGGTCTTCTTACTACAGTTGCCTGTGCAAGCTGACATTGCTCCAGTGGCCCACGTGCTTGTCTACACCACTACTCCTAGCAGGGAGGTGATTGCTGATTCAGCCAAGTTCAACATAGAAAAATGTTTCAGCAATAAGGTAAGTGATCACTTCCTGAGGGAGCAGCCATTAGACTGCAACCTGGCCAAGCTTTTATTAGATTCAGCTTGGCCAATATCATTTATTTAGATTAGCCAACATTGAACAAGCCACCAATCAATTATTCTATGTAGCTTCACTGCTTATTGGTTTGTGCTAGCTTGGAGGAGATCAACTCTTGGAAAAAGGATGCTAGCAGGGATTACACTGCTAAAACCTCTCTTATCAACAAGTCATAGTCACAAACTATCTCACAGATAGTTTGGGGTTACAAAAGGGGAGGCCATGTATCTTACGTCATACTTCAACACATGTATTTCACTCATTTTGACACAAATTCATTCTAGCAATGATGTGGCATCTTGTGTGGTCACAGAGCAAAAATAAAACACACACAGCCCCAGTCCAGTAGGCATGTCTAATGTTTGTCAGATCTTTTAACTCTCATACATCTCATCCTGTCATTGTAATTTCTGTTACGTGTAAATGAAGCTAAACCTTGCTTAAACCTGCCATCTGTATTGAGCAATGAATGGTGGTGCTCCAATAGCACTGATGAGACTGCTTTTCAGCTGAAAGAGGTCAGAGAAGTAAAGCCTTCTGTGAACATATAGACCATGATTCTCTTGTGGCCCCACGTATTCGTTATGCAGAAGATCAGAATGATGTATGAGCAGTCCTAAGAGAGGATCCTCAAGCTGCCATTAGGGCTTCAAAATAATAGTACACTGTTAAAGGCAGTCCCTTGTCCCACTAAAAGCCAAACTAAATGAGTTCTTGAGATTGGTGTCACTGTAAGACATTGGACACATGCATTTTCTTTTTATCTTAAAGGTCATTCTATGTGCTGTATTAAAGTCTAGGCACATACCAAGTGCCAATTAATTTTTGTGACTAGGTACTGCTTTCCTCTCCAAAAGCATCCTGGATTCAAAGCTGGTGTCAGTCTGGCTGGGACAGACTTTGGGCCATCAGTATGCTAGACATTGTTTCTAGTAGCAAGCTTGCAACATCCATTGTTCTGCTGTTTCCTCAAGAATATTTTTTTTTGCATTCACAAGGTTGGGAGACCACCCTGGGAGAGATGAGGGTTGTCAGCAAAAGGCATTGTATGGTCTCACTGGGACATGAAGGAGACTGGCAACTAGTGCAGCTTTGTCAGGAATGTGTTTACTGTAAGGATGCTTTGATTGCTGTATGTAAGGGGAGCATTTGTATTGCTGTTGAGAGGGAAGATCTATGCAGGTCAGCCATGTTATTACAAAACTATGTGAGATAGTGTTGAAACCAGCTTTGCTAGAAAGAACTTGCAGGGCAGAGGCTAGTAGGAGGTCATTAGAGTTGTGAATTAGGTTTTGAGGAAGGCACATTAGTCTGGCAGGCCTCAACCAACAAGCCAGTTCTTCAGAGCCATCACCAGCCAGTACATATTGCAGTATTGCTCCAAGGTATCACTGCTTCTCATGCTACCAGTGAATCTGCCAAGCGAGATCATTGCAGGTTTGTTGTATCTCCACAACATGTCTGGTTGCAGCACAGATATTGAAGCTTGTTCAAAGCCATGCTCAGCTGTCTGCAGATCTAACCCCTATGTGGGATTATCTCATCACATTCATGGTGGCCATAAAACTCCCAAATGCCTTAAAAGTTAGGAACAGTTGCGATGCTTAAGTTGACAAGAACTGTTAGTGCTGATTCCTCTGTCACTGCAGGAAGGAAACCCAACAATGTAGTAGCACAGAGGGAAGGGTGTGTGTATACATATCTGTGTGGGATTCTTAGGGTCAGGACTGATGCTCAATCGGAGCCTTGCAAGGTTAGGGCATCTGTGACATAGCTATTCCTGTGGATACAGGTGGATTTGAGCTTCTCTCCTTCTGAAGGCCTGCCTTCTTCTGACACTCACTTGCTGTTCAGAGCCTCCCCAAACTCCCTCTGTGCTGTCCGTGCTGTGGACAAGAGTGTTCTCCTCATGAAGCCAGAAGCTGACCTGTCACCTGGCTCTGTAAGTACTTAATTTGTGTAGCACCTCAAAGCCTGGTCAGAGGAAGAGCAACCCAATAACGGGGTAGAAGCAATGAAGGATCCTTCCTGAAAGTGCTGACACAGCAATGCTGTCCTGTGCTCTTGCTCATCTTCAGTGGGCAAAATCTGAGAACTAGGCAGCAGCTGTTTGTTTGGGATTTTGCATGACTGTAGGAATGGTAATTGGGAAACCCTGTTAAGGAAGCTTTTTCAGTTTTTCTCTCTAGACATGGATTTATTTTACTGGAGTAGCATCTAGAAGTGTCAAAGAGTTTATTCCTCCCATGCTAAGCAGCAAATGATGTTCCCAGAATAGGGACAAAGGGCTGCAGCCAGGCTGGCCACTGTAATTTTTCATATCTTTTAGCCATAGTAACCAGAGTAACATACTGTCCATAGCAAAAGAGGCAGTATCTCCAAATTTGGATGTCTCCTTGGACTTCTAGTTTCCTATTGCAACCACTTCTGGGAGGACCATGGCTGTGTGGATTTGACTGTTACAGTCCTTGTGTCCAACTCCTTTAGCTGTGACAGTGGACACTGAAAAACGACAAATGTCCTGGCTTCTTCTGCCCAGGTGTATAGCTTGCTGCCAGTGAAGGAATCGCACGACTATCACTATGGTCCAGACATGCTTTTGGAGGAGCCCCTGGAAGACTGTGTCACCTTGAAGAATATAGTTGTGAATGGGATCACCTATTCTCCAGTAATGGATAGGAACGAAGACGACACTTACAACATCCTAAAAGTAAAACCTTCTTGCATGTTTGAGGAGTGAAATGGGAGAAGGAATGAGAGTGCTTAAGCCTTTTGTGGCATGATGCAACATAAGGAAATGACTTGTGAATCTCAATAGTCTGACACTAAGTTCAGTGAGAGTCATAAGTTTCACCTGTCTGTCTTGACAGCTGTACTCCTGGCTTGAATTGATCAGTCTTAAAGTTTTCTTTTTACATGAAAAGCTTTGGGGTTGGCTTGAACTGAGGTTCTAACTCAAGTTCTGTGCCATTACCGTTACCCCATATAAATCAGTATGTCCTTGAGCTACATTGTAGCCACAGATGTTTCCTTCCAAAGGGGAGACTCCATATCTAATCTCTGGCTCATCCTGACCCCTAGTCTGGAATCAGACTGGAATCAGTGCCCTACAGACAAAGGGGATCTATCCCATGACTTCTCTGAGCCACCTGGGCACCCAGACCCAGGGCGGGGGTGGGGGGGAATCATCTCAAGGTCTAATCCACAGACCATAACAGCTTCTGCTTTTGAAGCAATAAAATACTAACACTAAATCTGCTGTGTAAACCTCAGCTGGAATCAGTAACAGCAACAACAACAACAAAAAATGTCTTGGGTTTCTCTTCCTTAGAAAATGGGCTTAAAAGTTTTCACAAATTCCAAGGTGAAGAAACCTACGTATTGCAACACTGGCAATTACATACCTCTAGGAATCCCAGTTCCAAGTGGACTCATGGCAGCTGGACATGCAATGAGGACAAGCGGTAAAGGAATTGAGTCTCACTGTCATCTCTGTTCTGAACAGAGATGCCATCTGTTTTTTCTGGGGGGTAAATAAACAAGAGCTGGGGTTGTGGAAGCAGTAATGAAGTGGGGAGTTCACAGATGTCATCTTCAGCATGAGCATGGGGCATGTCTCTTTTGCGGCGTTGGAAAGGCCTATGGACAGGCTTTGGTAACTCCGCATTAGATGTCAGGTCCCCAGCTCCAACAATTTTTATCTAAATATAGAAATAAATTTAGCCAAAGTATAGATTCGGTGGATTTCTATTTCCTTTTGTCAAAGCCAACCATACAAGGTCATAAACATCTCTTTCCTCTAAGCTGCTCATTTTCACTTCATGAAGTGTTGCCTCACATGCTATGAGTTTTGCTGGGGACCAGTGGTAATATGGAAGAACTAGGCCTTGCTAATAAACACTGAAACTTCACTGCTTATAATACCAGTGCTTACTGTAAACAGTAAGCTGGCAACAGTAAACATCTGCTGCCAGCACAGCTTCTAATTGTTGTGTATATTGCCACTTTCTCAGACCAAAGCATGATGCTGATGTAGATCTTGTTTGTTTGGAATTATCATCCTTAGACTCTGCTAGAATGTATGCCCAATCAATGCCGTATGTCAGCACTCCTGAAGAGCTGACAGAGACAATCCGAAAGTATTTCCCAGAAACGTGGATCTGGAGTTTAGTATCTGTAAGGTGAGTGCCTTGGGGTGGTTCCTCCCTACTTTTTATAATAGCATTGGTTTTACAAGATGAAAACATGAATCTCGTGTCTACCAAGCCTTTTCAATGGCAAGAAGTACTTCACTGTTTGCAGAGATCAGTTGGCATTCCCCTGTGATGGAATTGCCTTTGTCTGTGTTTAGCTTTGTCCACGTAGTAGTAGTGAATTTGGAAGATGTTCAGTGCCTAATACAGTGTGCCCAATCATTCATACAGCCAGTACGATTCATTAGGCTGAAAGGGGTACCGATGGTCACCAAAATACCATAAAAATCACCCTGTCCTTTCTCTCTGTTTCTCGCCAGCTCTGAAGGAAATGCTGAACTAGATGTGACCATCCCCGACACCATCACCGAGTGGAAAGCCAGTGCATTCTGCACTTCGCCAGACACAGGCTTTGGCCTGTCCCCAACAGTGTCCCTCAGAGCCTTCCAGCCCTTCTTTGTAGAGCTCACCCTGCCTTACTCTGTAGTGCGTGGTGAGGCCTTCACGCTGAAAGCCACCATCTTCAGCTATCTGACAGCCTGCATAAGGGTATGGAAGATTTAAGTCTTTCTCTGTACCCACGTGCCTTCTTGTACACTTCTTGCCTTCACCTAACCTTATCTCTGGGTAGCCTTTGACCGTTCACCCCTGAAATTCTTATGTGTTTTTCCACATATTCCAAACAGCCAAATCTAACTCCAGCTCTTTGCTTCTTTGCCATAGAAGAAATAGCTATTGCTATTTTTTCCTGTCTCTCTGATATGTTCTCCCTGTCTCTCAAGATCACCCCTCCTCAATTACACCTCTCTCTACAAATGGCAGGTCAGTGTGACTTTGGCTCAGTCTACTCAATTTCTGGCAACTCCAGTGGAAAAGGAGGAAGAATCTTATTGTCTCTGTGAGAACGGGAGGAAAACGGTGGCTTGGCTGGTGACTCCCAGATCTCTAGGTAAAAGTCTCAGAGTACTGAAAACTGCAGGGAGGATTTCTCTGTGCTGTTTTCCCAGTTCAGTATCTGGTGTTAGAGCTACATTGTTTCCTGGGAAATACCGTGGCTGAGTGTCTCATCTCCTGTTATGCAGGATGTAAATTTTGGTGGACTCATAGTGTCCAAGGCCATGTCTGGCACTATGTGCAATTTCATCAAGTCTTACAGGCCTTGGACATCAGCTTCTGAAGCCAGAGGCTTTGCTGGCTGGCCGGGACATTCTGTCAGTTCCATCCATGTCAGAGATTTGATGATTGCTCCATGAAACCTTCACACTTTGCTTTTGCTGTTGTTACATGGTGTGGTAGCAGCCGTGGTCTGCATGCCGAGTAGCAGAGTGCTGAACGGCCATGAGACTGATGACTCCCACCACAGTGGTGTCTTAAGTTCTGGAAAAGAGCCACCAAAATAGTCACCTTTCAATGGCAGTGCAGCCCATCTTCTCCAACCTGCATTCTGGTTTAGATAGCTAAATGCCTGTGGGAAAGAAGCTGGGCTCAGCTATGATGGGAAATCCCTACCTATGGGCCTGCAGGTTGAAACTCCCAGAAATGTCAATGACTCCTATTTCCTGGTGCTGCCCAGCAGGACTGGCTGACCCCTGTTTCCTCCAGGGCAGGTGGAGTTCTCGGTGAGCGCTGAGGCCCTGCAAAACCAGCAGCCCTGTGGGAACACCATAGTGGAGACCCCTGAGAAAGGACGGAAGGACACGGTCATCAGACAGCTGCTGGTGGAGGTATGGGGGCTGTGGGCAGGGGAGGACTGAGCTGTCTCACAGGCTAGAGTGTTCACTGCATAGACACATGAAACAGAGCTCTAGGTGGTCACTACACAGTGTGGTGATATGATGGTCTTACATTATAGCTGTACTTTGGCAGGGCTACATAAAGGTTGCAGGTTAATAACTGTGCAATGTATCTCCCCCCAGTATTTTAAACTTTCCCCATCTCCTACAGTAAACAGTTTGCCAGTCAGCACAAGCTGTCTCTCTGTTAGTGGAGCAGGCAAGCAAACTGCTTCTTAAGCTGAGTGTTATACACTTCTGTTTGCTACCATAGCCTGGCACCAGGGTGATGGCAGGGGAATCACAAGCACCTAATGGAGTTAGATGCCTGCAGAAAAGTCCCCACAAACTCCAGATATTATAACAGTCCATGAAAATGTGTTAAAATTGTACAGCTTATCTGTTTCCTATGGCAAGAAGAGTTGCTGATAGTGCATAGTATAGAAGGAAATGTTATGTGGCAGTACTGCAGCTTTTGTAGGAAAATGCTAGTTTATTATGCTGTGTGTTGTAATCTGACAGAAATATGCTGTGTTCTTAGCCTTTCTCTGTATCATAAAAAAACTTAATGCTTGCATGCCATGTTGTATTGTACCAGTACTGTCATCACATATTACAGTGCGCATCTTTACTTCCTATTGTCAACAGATGCTTTTTTTTTTTTTTTTTTTCATAAGGCATCTGCAGCTTTATGATAAATAGCACTGCAGACACCTTCCAGGCAGCCCTCTAGAGCTACTGTGAGCTTTGCTTCACTGTAAGCTGTAGTACTTGCTAAAATGATGCAGGAGCTTCACTTCAAACAGCAGTTGCAATAGTCAGCCATGTGATAGTCCTGCAGTGTTGTCCCTCACCTTCTGCTGTCCTTCATCCATGTACAACACCAATCATTTTGGATTCTTTTTTTTTTAATTATTTTTATTTTTATTTTTTAACTTAGATTATTATTTCAGAGCTCTTTCTTTATATTCCAGGGAGTGTTTGTGACTGCCTTTCCTTCTCCAGTTCACTCACTTTTCTTTTCACTCTGTTCTTAGGGATGTTGTTAAGGATCCCTCTGCCTGTATTTCCTGTCTCAATAACTTCTCATTTCTCTTGTTTTCCTTCATCCCACCCAAGCCTGAAGGAGTTGAGAAGGAAACAGCCCAGAACTCTGTGCTCTGTGCAAAAGGTAAGGCCTTCCCTCCCCGCCCTCTCCATTTGTTCTTGTGTGGGTGATAGGAGGCCTGGAGGAGGAAAATTGTGCAGCCTCTACCATTTTCTAGGTAGACTGATATTTCTAGATAATCAGAACATACCCCATCTCTTGGGACCCTGAGACCTATTTCTTTTTAGCAAGGAATGCAGGGAAGAGAATGTTCAACTGAAGCCCCTTGCCCTTACATTAGACAATTTTTGGGACTGCACTGAAACTGTTTGGTCTTGTTTCTCTCTCAGGAAAGACTTTGCAGGAGAAGTTTTCCCTGTCGCTCCCCTCAAACGTGGTGCAAGACTCAGGCAGAGCATATTTCTCAGTGCTGGGTGAGTGAGCTGCCCAGGAAGGATCTGATGGGAGAAAGAACCATGTACTGTTTCTTCCTGCCTGCCTGACTGTCTTGCCCTCCAACCTTGCAGCGTTTTCTCCTGGTTCCCAGTACACCTCATTCCTGCATTTCATCCCTTCTGTCTCAAATACTTTCCCTTCTATTTCTGCTCTTCTTTTCCCCTTTCTGCATTTCATTCCACTCAGGGTTCGCTGCAGTGCCCTAAACATTGACTCACTACCCACCTTTTCTGTGTTGCTCTGTATTTCATTCCAGGATCATTATCAATACAGATTTTCTTTTGCTCTTCTATGTCATCTCCTGCTTCTCTTGTTCTGTAGCTTCATCTGATTCTGGTAGCCAGCCCTGAATTTTGTTAATATTCCTCTCGTATCTCCTGTTCCCTAGGTGACATCATGGGCACCGCCATGCAGAACCTGCACCAGCTCCTCCAGATGCCATTTGGCTGTGGGGAACAGAACATGGTCCTGTTTGCACCCAACATCTATGTCCTGGACTATCTGAACAAGACAGGGCAGCTGAGTGAGGAGATCAAATCCAAGGCCATTGGATACTTAGTGAGCGGTGAGCTGGGACACAACTTTTGCTTCTGCTTTGGATTTTTTCCAGATCCACTGTGGCTTTCTTCTGTCAAATGCTGGCCAGATGTGCAAAGAGAGCTTCTCTCTTGTTCAGAATGTCTCTTCCTGAGAAGCCCCTTCTATGTTTATTTCTCTATTATTCTCTGTTTCTTAAGCATTTGGGTACCCAGACATTGTCCTCACTTTTCTCTGCTCCCTAATGGTGTTGCAATGTAGTGCACTGTTGCGAGATGACCCACTATAGTAGCTTGTTGTCATTAATGTGTCCTGCCTGCTTTCTGAAGAATGACAGGTGCTTCTTCTCCTCATGCAGTGTAAAAAGTGTATGGAGGTGGGTATGTCAGTACTTCTTATTTGCTAGTATAGCACTGACCTGCTCCTCTCTTTTTGGCTTTTGCTGTAACAGCTGTTTTTATGTTCCCTCATCCTTCAGCAGATGTTCTCTGGCATCTCTGAATCTTGCTTTAACTCTTTGTTGCAGGTTATCAGAGGCAGCTGAACTACAAGCACACAGATGGCTCTTACAGTACCTTTGGACCACGCTATGGCCAACCAGGGAACACCTGGTGAGATTTGAGCGTCACCCGTGCCTCCTCCATATCGTGTCTTTCTCAGCTACACAGCTATAATACATGCTGTATGATGGTAAATAGGAAATGCTGTTGTAGATAAGCAGACTTTTCAGAGATGTTCTGGTCCCTGTGCTACCTCTAACTTGATGAAAGAGGCTGCATCAGCCAGTTATGTAGCTGAAGCACCTCCTTCCACCTGCAACTCTGAGGACCATGATGGATAAGAAAGAAAGAAAAGAGCTGGGGAAGAAGGGAGCAGGGATTTTACATCCCAACTGGACAAAGCTGAAGAGTTGCAGTGACAACTCTTCTAGAGCAGCATCTGCTGAGAAGGCTGCTGGGAAAGGTATTTTCATATAAGTGGAAAGGATGATAATCCGAGAGCAGTGCTGTGTGGTTATTTTTCAAAAGTGCTTGTCTCTCACTAAGCAAAGACATCTTAGAGAAAAGTGTGTGTTGCCAGTGTGACTTACTGCAAAACTTTGAGTTTCTTCAGCATATCATTGCCATGCATTTTCAACTTCAGGTAATGGTAAAAATAGATGATTTCATCACCTTCTGTTTGCTTTTAGTCCCTGTGTCTCAACAGAACATTGGCCTCTCACTACACGCTTGTTTCTTCCTGTAACTGTTTTGTAGCAGCTCTAGCTTCTCAGCTCACTCTTTTAATATGTTCTACTTTATTCATAGTTTTACTGACACATCTGGGGAATTCTGGGAAACCCATGAGACATGAATTTCTAATGAGGCAGCAGACCATGAGCTTCGAGGGATTGATTCTTCCCTGTCATTTTGATTATTACTGTCATGCAGATGTTAAGCTAATGGTCATACAATTCTCTGCTTTTTCCAAAGAGATTTGTTTAGATGCATATCAACAGTCTTTGTCCTCCAGACTGTAGTGTCAATGCAAAAGGATTATAGGGTTTTATAAGCCCAGAGACATAGGAGAAATCAAGGTGAGAAACAATTTTTTTGACAGTTATTTTGAGGTGAAGAGGTACTTGTGGTCTAACTAATTGGCCTTCAGTTCCCCAGGCCTTCCTGCCTTCCTCCAGACAGGTGATGCGCACAGGAGATGGACAGTGGGCCTGCACAGACCCTCTCACTGCTCTTACTTCATTACAGGCTCACAGCCTTTGTCCTGAAGTCCTTTGCCCAGGCCCGGCCTCACATCTTCATAGATGAAAGGCACATCCAGGATGCTTTGAGCTGGCTCGCCTCCAAACAGAAAGAGAATGGCTGTTTCCACAGTTCTGGGACACTCCTAAACAATGCCATGAAGGTAGCATGCCTGCTTGGTTGGCTTTTAGTGAAGCTGGCACTTGATCATTAGTCAGATGGGTGCAGTTGAGCTTCTTGAGCCCAGGTAGATAGAGAAATCCCATGTCAATGGCAAGAAGTAACGAGACAGAGGCTATTCTGTGTGATTGCCGTGACAGGAAGAAGAATCAAGTCAAACCTGCAGTATGAAAGTGGAATTGATAGCGCCACATGAGCGCAATGGGGAGGAGGAAAACTAAAGGGTCTACAGTGCAGAACAAAGTATTACCACAGCAACAGTAGAAAAAAATGAAGATGAGAAAATATATTGCTAAATATCAACCTTTGTCTTTCCTGGCAGGGTGGAGTGGACAACGAGGTCTCGCTGACGGCCTACATCACTATTGCACTGCTGGAGATTCCTCTGCCTGTAACTGTATGTGACTGCACCCTAATTTGAGTCAGTCTAGGATGACACAGTACTGGAAAAAGGACACAGCTGTTGGTTCCTGTGATACAGGAATTATGTGCTGTCATGTTAGACATTTCTGAAAAATACTGTACACTGTATGTCCCTAGACCTTATTCTGGCAGACCCTACTTCAGCATCCAGGGGAATGATGTGTAGTTACTAAGGCACAAAACTCATCTATTCACGGCCTTCCAAACATTGGTTATCTCTCCACAGCACTCAGTGGTGCGTAATGCTCTCTTCTGCCTGGAGACGGCAGCAAATGGGAAAGAAAACCACGTGTACACCAAGGCACTGCTGGCATACGCCTTTGCTCTGGCAAGAATGGAGGAGAAGCGGAAGGCTTTGCTTGGATCACTTGAAAAGGAAGCAGTGAAAAAGGGTGAGCATTCCTGGTGGGACATTGCTTTCTTCCAGCCCACAGGCCTTACCTTCTCCCTTGATAACATGGCTCTTGTTAGTGGGGCAAAGGGTGCAGGAAATGGCTTGCGTATTGAGAAAAGTGTAGGGAGAGGAGATACTTGTGCAAGGTGGTTGCGTTTTTGACCGCTCCTTCTCAGTGTCCAGTCCTACTTCTCTGCTCTGAGGGGATTCAGTGGGAGGCACTGCACACCAAACCATCAGTGCTGAGCAAAAGCATGGCTCGGCTAGCATCTCACCTCGCTTTGCTCCTCTTGTAATGCCAAACACTGCTTAGTAAAGGCTTAGCAATGTTTGTGGCCGCTCCTTCCTCCCAGCAAATGTGCTTGACACAGAACAAAGTACAGAGGTTGATAAATTAGGGAAGAGAGAGATGTGCTGAGACAGAAGACGAACATACGGGTCATTTCAGAGGTCCTAGTGTAAGCTCCATGTCTTGCAGGAAACCACATAAAGACTCAGAACTCTTCTGGTGAAGTCAACCTGGACAGTCAGTTTGCTCAAGCGTTGTCTGTCACGGTAGTGAAGGAGGCATCACCAGCACCTTCTGCCTCCTGCACCTGCAGGTGCCTCTCAAGCCCTGCTCTCATTTTCCCTCACAGAGCTTGTTACTTGCCCCACCCGGGCATCTCTACTCAAAATGGGACAGTGTCCCAGCCTGGTGCTCTGTGTAGATCTCCAGCTCCTTGAGGTGTTTTAATGCCTCCATGAGCATGGAGTTTAAGTGGAAGCAGTATCCTGGTGTGAAGACAGGGCCTCAGCACTCCTAGACTAGTTGTAAACATGCAACGAGTGAGGCGCTACTTCACCCTTCCTGTTTCATCCTGTTGTTGCATGCTGGGGGCTCTGTCCTCACCGCAGCACCAACACGGTCAGTAACTCCTTTTGTGCAAGTAACTGTTCCTTGTTGTCTTCTTTGCCCGCTCCCTGCCTCCTGTGAAGATGGGTCTGTTCATTGGCAGCGGCCTGGGAAAGAGATGGTGGCTGATCTCCCCTACTACCACTACCGAGCTCCCTCTGCTGAAGTGGAGATGACGGCCTATGTGCTCCTTGCTCACCTCACCACACAGCCAGCACCCTCCCAGGAGGAGCTGTCATTTGCATCTCTTATTGCAAAGTGGATCAGCGGTCAGCAGAATCCCAATGGAGGCTTCTCCTCCACCCAGGTGAGCAACTCTCCTCCCGTGACCTCACACATCAACGTCAGGAGATTGTCAGAGTGTCAGAGAACAAGGCAGGAGCACAGTAAGGTTTGCCCATGTAGGAACTGCAGTCTTACCCTGTAGCATCTGCCGCAGCTACCAAGCTCCCAAAAGGCTGGAGGCCAATATAGATGTCAAGTAGAACCACTGGGAGGGACTGGTATTTTCATGACCTGGCTTTCTTGACACAGAGGGACAGAAGAGCAGTGGCACGTGTGACAAAGCAATTTGGAGCCCCCAGCACAGTTTGTGCGTGCGTATGCTGGTGCTGCTTCCCCCTGTGGAGAATGGTTGAAGGCTCCACTGAGCTCCACAACAGGGAGTTGAGGGACACGCAAGCGCTGTGCAGAGGACACAGCGAGAGAATGGAAGCATGTAAAAACTCACCTTTTCCATCTGTCCTTACTTAAGACTGGAGAAAGTGAAGAATGGAGGAGAGGGTGCCCACCACCAGCAACGGGCAGGCTCTGGGAGGACGGGTTGTAGAATGGCTGACTGGGCTAACCCGTCCATCCCTGGGTGCCGGGACCGGTCTCTTGCAGGACACAGTGGTGGCTCTGCAAGCCCTGTCTCTGTACGGAGCTGTCACCTATGCCAAGAGTGGAGCAGCTTCCCAAGTGACCCTGAGATCTGCAGGGGACTTCCAGCAAGACTTCCAAGTGGACCCCTCGAACCGGCTGCTGCTCCAGCGCGTGCCCCTGCCCCAGGTGCCAGGGGAGTACAGCGCAGAGGTGTCTGGTGAAGGATGCGTCTACCTGCAGGTGAGGGTGATGGAGGCAGGTGCTGTCCCGGGAGGGGAGCCCCCTCCCCGGCAGGAGCCAGGGGGAGGACAGGAAGGACAAGGGAGAGGGGAGGAGTGTGTGGGAAGGCTCTGGCAGAGGAGAAGAGTGTTGTTGTGTGGGGGAGAGAGAGCTACGAGTGTGAGGGAGCTGTGAGAATGGAGAAGTGGGAGGGCTGGGCAGGTAGACGATGGTCTCTCTCCTGGGTTGTGCACACAAACACACTCACACAGAGCTGCTGGCTCTCCCCCAGACGAGCCTGAGGTACAACGTGCAGCCCACGCAGGAGAATGAGCCCTTCACGCTCCACGTGTACACCACTCCAGAGACATGCGAGGACTCCCGGGCTCACAAGGTCTTTGACATAGGCATAAATGTCAGGTAAGTCCGTGTTAGGTCTTAGCCTTCCTGAGAAGCCATGGGAGCCGGAGGAGGTCTGGTGGTCCAGGGTGAGCCAGTCTGGGAGGGGCAGGGCAGCCCCCCACAAGGTGGGCCAGAAGCAGCTGGGCTGGGAGGAGAGGCTGTGGAGAAAGGGGATGTCCTGCAGGGTGAAGCTGTGTGGGAAGCCTAGGGCTGCAGTAGTGAGGGGTGCAGGGAATTGCAGTGGGCTGCAGAAGAAGGTGTTGGGCTGCCAGAAAGTGGTGGGATGTCACATTTTAGGGAAGAAGTAGAAGTGCCCCCCAGCTTTGGCACGAGGTGCTCTGAATCTTTGCTGCTTGGTTCTTCAGTTACACAGGTGAGCGCAACGTCTCCAACATGGTGATTGTTGATGTGAAAATGCTGTCGGGATTCATCCCCGTCAAGTCCACAGTAAGGAAGGTAGGAGCCCATGTGAATT